>NW_026591598.1:5984100-5991330 GCF_907164565.1 Psammomys obesus | reverse complement strand
TCCCTTCCCTTCCCTTCCCTTCCCTTCCCTTCCCTTCCCTTCCCTTCTTTAAATATTTTCCTAAACAAGAGTTGAATCCAAGTTTCATACGAGCTTGCTGTAGCAAATTAAGATTACTTGTGTATAGTTATTAAACTATTAACTTTCTGTTACAAGTTTGAAAGTAATTTTGTTGTTACAGACTTTATAGATTTTTTTTTTAATTCACACCCATTAAACTTACAAATCCTGGTATAGAAAGTTTATATAGGGGTCTTACAAATCTTGAGATAAAGTTTATACTTTGAAGATTTATCTGTCCAAGTCTTTTGCCTTCTTTCCCTGCTGGACGTGAGATGTAGTGCCTTGTGTGTGATTCTAGGCAAGTGTTCTACTACCGAGCTGTAGCCAGCCCCCCACCCTTGTTTTTAGACCTGTTTTCCTAGTGAGCAGAAACCTTTAAGCTTTTTGACCCAATAATAATCTTTCTGTTTATCTGACCAAAGTCCTTCTGTTTAGGACAGTATCACCAGCACTGCCATTTTGAAGGAAGGGGGACTTTGGACCTGACACCCATCCCACCCACAGCTAGCGTCTATCCTTCCAGCTTGGGCGAGGTTGGAGAGGCAGAAATTTACTTTGATTTTTTGGGTTTTTTTTGAGATGGTCTTTGCACTCTGTAGACCTGACTGGCCTACGTAGACCAGGGTGGCCTCAAACTCACAGAGACACTCCTTCCTCTGCCTCCTGATGTCTGGGATTTAAGTCGTACACCACTATACCCTGCCCATTTTGTAAATTCCGACTATGATATAGTTGATAAAAATTATTCTTCAGAAGTACCACACATTTCCTTTTCATTTTTTTTCTTTCCTTTTTTCAAGACAGGGTTTCTCTGTGTAGTCTTGGCTGTCCTGGACTTGCTTTGTGGACCAGGCTGGCCTCAAACTCTCAGCGATCCAACTGCCTCTGCCTTGCTGAGTGCTGGGATTACAGTCATGGGCCACCATGCCTCGCTACCACTCATTTTCTTGAGGCAGGGTTTGCAGTAGCCTTGACTAATCTTAATTAAAATCTCTACATATCAGGGATGACCTTGAACTACTGATTCTCTCACCTCTACCTTCTTACTAGGATTAGCAGTTGTGTTCTACCTTGATTTTTATGCTGTGCTAGAATCAAATTTGGGCTTAATGGGTGCTGGGCAAGCTACATTCCCAGCCCAAATTATTCATTATTATTATTATTTATGTAGTCCTGGATGTTCTGGAACTCACTATATAGATCAGGCTAATATTCAACTCACATAGATCCACCTGACTCTATCTCCCAAGTGCTGGGATTAAAGGAGTGAGCTACCACGACCAGCTATTGTACCCCATTATTTGTTTGTTTGTTTGCAGATAGGGTTTCTCTGTGTAGTCTTGGTGTCCTAGACTCACTTTGTAGGTTAGGCTGGCCTTGAACTCACAGTGATCCAAATGCCTTTGTCTCCCTGCCTAGGATTACAGGCGTTCGCCATTGTGCCCACCTATCCCATTATTAATACATACTTATCAAGTGAACATTTTCTCTCTTTCTCAAGTGGTAACTTAGTCTGCAGGAACACAAAGAGGTTGTGGAGGTGGACGTGCGATTTTATGGTCTGTGAAAGAAGAGGTAGAGGAAGTGATTTAGTTGTGGGGGGAGCTTTGGAGGAAAAAGAGGCCACGGTGGTGAAGGTGGTGACAGCAGATGGATTTGGAGATGATGCTCACAACCATCGAGTTCTGGGGCTTTGCACATGCTGTGTTCTTGTTCTAGAAGAGGAGGCTGTAGTGGTGGTGGACCAGGATATGGAGGTTATACAGAGGTGGTGATGGGGTGGGAGGGAGGTTATGGCGGCAACAATGAAGAAGGAGGTTCTGGCAGTTCTAACAACGGTTCAGGCAGAAGCTGTAGTGATTTTGGAATTTTTTTTTTTTTTTGTGATTTTGGAATTTATAGCAGACAATAGTAATCAAATTATAAACCCTGAATGGGATGTCACTATCTATGGTGGTTTATGGAGCTGGTGCAAGATATAGCAGTTTATATATATGTTATATATAATATATATGTTATATATAATATATAGAATATATAAATATATAGTCTATTATGTAAATATATAAATAAATATACATGCATATATACACACACACATATACATCTATAGCTCTTATTTTTTAATTTTATACAGAATATCACTGAATCTCTGAGTTTGAGGCCAGCCTGTATATGAGTAAGTCTCAGGACAGCCAGGGCTATACAGAGAAACCCTGTCTCAAAAAAAAAAAAAAAACCCAAAACAAACAAACAGACAATTTTTGAACATTTTATTATTAGCAGTATTGTTTTAAAATTATTATTATTATTGTGTGTGTGTGTTGTGGCATTCGAATTCACTGGGAGAAACCAAAGACTTGGGATCAATTCAAATTTAGATTAAATGAATTTATGCTTAGTTCTAGAAGAAGGACTATGGCAACCTTAGAGCCAAACAGTATGCCCTTTGTGGTTGAGGGAGTTTAAGGTGGGTATTTTTTAATTTAAGTCTAAAGATTTATTTATTGTATACTGTTCTGCCTGCATGTATACTTGCCCACAAGAAGAGGGCACCAGATCCCAGTACAGATGGTTGTGAGCCACCATGTGGTTGCTGGGAATTGAATTCATGATCTCTGGAAGAGCAGACAGCGCTCTTGACCTCTGAGTCATCTCTCTAGCCCCCTAAGGTGGGCTTTTAAAGTGGACATCAGAAAGGTGTGTATTGCAACTACCCATGGAAGCCACAGCTGGGCAGGAAAATGGTTTCACTTCAGTTGTTTCCCCCTATATAGTAATAAAAAGACCATTTCATCCATTTCTTATAGTGACGGTGAGTTTTACAGAAGTGAAGGCAGCTGTTCCTACCCCACAGCCCATTGTCCTACTCATCTGCAGGCCGCTTTTGGATCTCCCAGGCATTCCAGAGGAAAGGTCAACAGCCCTTAAGGGATGTCTGGCTCCATATTAAGTTTCTTTAGCCCTCACAGGGGACCTGTATAAATTATGACTCAGGTCTGAGCATTCTGATGACTGGACTAGAGTAGTTCATTTCTGGGTAGGCAAAAACACAGTACCATCAGGTTAGGGCTGGCTGTCATGTCCACAGATGGGTGTTTTGCCCGCATGTGTGTCTGAGCATATCACCTCCAGTGCACTTCCAATCCAACCATCCCCTCTCTTTTTATGTTTTTAGTCTGTAGAGACACGCTTTTTCTTGTGCAGCCTTGGTTGTACTAGAACTTGCTCTGTAGACCAGGCTGGCCTTGAACTCACAAAGACCGATCTACCTCTGATTCTCTCACCCACCACCTTACCCTTTTTTAGACAGGGTCTCTACATGTGGCCCTGGCTAGCCTAGAAAACTCTGTGTAGACCATCCTTGCCTCCAACTCACAGAGACCCTCCTGCCTCTGCCTCCCAAGTATTGCCTCCCAAGTATCACCATGCCTGGCTTATCTCTTATTTTGTATCGCAGGATAACCTTGAACTTTAAATCTTTAGCTTGGTCTACTTTCTCTGTATTTTTATAAATAGTTTTTTTTTTTTTTTAAAGATTTTTAAGTTATTTATTTATTTACTTACTTACATACTTTGTGTGTGTGTGTGTGTGTGTGTGTGTATACAAATCCTAGCATGACCTCTTTTCACTGAATAGAATAATCCATTCAAGGGCAGTTAGTCCAACTTAACGATGCCTGTGTCCTTAAGCACTGAAATACTGTGGGCACGTGTTCAGCCTATATTTCCAGATTAGACTGTGGCAGTTTGAGCAGACTTGGCAAGAGTGAGAACCCTGACGGACCTTCCATCGGTGACTCCAGTATGGCTGCTGGTGACCCATCTTGCCTTTAGACAGTCAAATGAGGAGAAAGGTAGAACGCTTAAAGCAGAACAAGGGCTTGAGCTGTCCTGAGACAGGCCTGAACTGATGCTGTCCAATGGCAGCCTTCCAAGCACTATCGATATCAGGAGGCATCACCAGGTCCAGCCTTATTTTTGTTTTCCCCCTAAGTACCGGGTATGAGATGTAATGCCTTGTGTGTATAATACTAGACAAGTATTCTTTTTAAATTTTATTTAATTTTTTTCAGTTTTTTGAGAGACAGAGTTTCTCTGTGTAGCTCTGGCTGCCCTGAAACTGGCCCTGTAGATCAGGCTGGCCTGGAACTCATAGAGATCCGCTTGCCTCTGCCTCCCCAGTGCTGGGATCAAATGCATACATCACCACTGACAGGCTCAGACAGTGTTCTACTACCAAGCTACAGTCCTCCCCTCCCCCATTTGGAATTGTTTTTGTTATTGAGTTGTAAGCTTTCATTGTTTTTTGTTTGTTTGTGGGTTTGTTTTGTTTTTGTTTGTTTTGTTTTTTGAGACAGGGTTTTTCTGTAGCCTTGGCTGTCCTAGAGCAGGCTGGCCCAGTCTAGCTCATACCTGCCTGTCTCTGTCTCCCTGAGTGCTGGAACTAAAGGCATGCACCACCACACCTGGCTGCTTACATTTTATTTTTTGAGGCAGGTGTCTTACTGTGTAGCTGAGACTGGCCTAGAATTTGCTGTTTTCATGTCTCTACTTTCTTTCTCTTGACATGGATTAGGCTGGCCTTGAACTCGCAGAATTCTTCCTGACTCTGCCTCCCAAGTGTTGGGATGAAAGGGCTGTGCTGCCATAAAGGACTTTGCCTCCGACTTCTTCATGCTGTGATTATATTATAAACTTGGTCCATTGAAACTTTTTTATATGTTCCTCATATAGTTGAGATATCAATCCTACTATATATATATATATATATATATATATATATATATGGTTGTGTTCTACCTTTATACAAGCATACTCCTCTTTAGTAACAGTGTTTTTTGATGCACAACGTTTAGATTTTTATGAAGCTCAGTCTATCTATTTATTTCCTTTCATTGTGCTTCAGGTATCATATACAGTAAATCACTGAGAAATCAAATGCTGGTAAGTTTTTGCCCTTATTTTTTCTTCTAAGAATTTTGCTGTTGTTTGGTTTGGTTTGGTTTATTTGATTTTTGGCTTTTCGAGAAAAGGTTTCTCTATGTAGCCCTGGTTGTCCTGGAACTCAGTCTGTAGACCAAGCTGTCCTCGAATTCTGAGATTTGTCTGCCTCTGTTTCCCAAGTGCTGGGATTATAGGCATGCATCAAGCCTCGTCAAATTGTTGGACTAGTTTTTATTATTAATTCAATTTATTTACTAGTTATATGGCTATTCTGATTTTCTGTTTATGATCTAGTTGTGATGCATTGTTGTTTCTTTAGGTCATCCAGTGTCCTGGCATACACTCATTCGTAGTTTTCTTTTCTCTCTCTCTCCCTCTCTATTTTCAAGACAGGGTTTCTCTGTGTAGACCTGGCTGTCTTGGAACTCCATTTGTAGATCAGGTTGGGCTCAAACTTACAGAGATCCACTTGCTCTGCCTCCAGAGTACAGGGACTAACAGAAAGTACCACCACTCCCAGCTTCATAGTTTTTTGTTCGTTTGTTTTTGCTTGTTTGTTTGTTTGCTTGTTTGTTTTTGTAAAACTGGCAGTGCTTCTCTCCTTAATTCACTCATTTCTATGTGTATGAGTCATTGCTATGTGTATGAGTCTTTGCCTGTATGTACGTGTGTTTACCAAGTGCACACCTGGTTTCCACGGAGGCCGGCTAGAGCTACCAGATCCCCTAGAACAGGAGTTTCAGGTAGCTGTAAACGTCCATATGGGCACTGGAAATCAAACCCAGGTCTTGTAGAGGTGGTTTGTTTGTTTTGTTTTGTTTTTCCAAGACAGGGTTTCTCTCTGCAGCTTTAGTTGTCCTGGAGTCATATTGTAGACCAGGCTGGCCTCGAACTCAAAGAGATCCACCTGCCTCTGCCTCCCTGAGTGCTGGGATTACAGGCGTGCACCACTGTGCCCAGCTGAACAGCTGGAGTTCTTAGCCACTGAGCCATCTCTTCAGCTCTTAAAAGCAAAACTTCAATTGGGTGTGGTTCTGGCTCTCTGGAGGCAGAGGCAGGAGGAAGGGCAGTATGTTGAGTTCCAGGCTAGACACAGCTAAATAGTAAGAGCCTTTCTCAAAAAAAAACAAGAACAAAACAAGCAAACAAAAACTGATATAAAACTTTAAAGCATTGCTCCTGACAGCTGCAAGTCTATAGTCTAGGCAATGAGTGGTAGTAGAACAGCATGTTGTAATGGAAAGAAAAAAAAAAATGTGTAGACATCTAAGGGAGAAATCAGAAATGAGAAATGTCAAAAAACAAAATTCTGATTCTTGTTTCATACATTTTCAAAATGGAGCCTATTTTTGGTATTTGAATCACTTTGAATCACTAGTGATTGCCAAGGGGTCATGAACGTCCATTTTATTTTTTATTTTTAAAGTTAGCGTATCTCAATTTTGGCCAGGCTGGCCTTGAACTCACAGAAATCTTCCAGCCCCTGCCTCTTACATACTATGACTAAAGGAATGGGCCACCAAGCCTGGATTCATTTTATTTTATGTGTATGTTTTTCTGCAGTGGTTTGCCTGCTGGTTCATGCAGTGACCAAGGAGGTCAGCAGAAGGCATCAGATCCTTGAAACTGCAGGTGTAAGTCTTCTAGTGGGCGCTAGGATTGAACCCTTGTCCTCTGGAAAAGCGGCTAGTGATCTTTCACATTGAGCCTTCTCTCCAGCCTCATGAAAACCTTAATTCTGAAAAAGAATTTCTGTTCTACTAAAAGCAGTGTTGGTGTGACTATTGTCATTATTTTAGGAAATAAAAACATTCGTGATTATTCAGCTGGCTTATAACATTTACTATTATTTGGCCAGGCTATATTCTAACATTCCAAAATATCATAACTTACCAGCACTAAACGTTTGTATGTTTAACATATAAGCACAGAATTTTTGTCTTAACTAGTGAGATTTGAAAAACAAGGTTCACAGAAGCATAATGATAGTCACTTTTTTTCTTTGAGACAGGGTTTCTCTGTGTAGCCCTAGCTGTCCTGGAACTCTTTTTGTAGGCCTTAAACTTCAAGATCTGGCTGCCTTTGCCTCCTGAGTGCTGGGGTTAAATGTGTGCTCTACCACCATCCCACCAATACTCAGTTGTTTTTTTTTTTTAATCTATCTATCTATCTATCTATCTATCTATCTATCTATCTATCTATCTATCTATCTATCTATCT
>NW_026591598.1:5975973-5984090 GCF_907164565.1 Psammomys obesus | reverse complement strand
TCTATCTATCTATCTATCTATCTATCTATCTATCTATCTATCTATCTGTTTTTTTGAGAAAGGGTCTTTCTACAGAACTCTGGATGTCCTGGAACTCGCTATGATACCAGGCTGGCCTCAAACTCACAGACACCTGCCTGACTCTGCCTAGCAAGTGCTGGGATTAAAGGTGTGTGACCTCAGGCCTTGCTATGGTCACACCGTAGCCAACGGGGGTGAAGCAAAAATCAGCAGTGATGGTGACTCTGCAGGGCATTTTCCAGAGATTAAACATTAAATTGAAAAAAAAAAAACACAATCAAATGGTCAATCGATCAATCAATTAGTAAACAAATAAATACTAGATGGAGCACTGACCAACCTTCATCTCCTCCTCCTCTTCTTTTGAGCACTGACTTCTGAAGATGGTTTGACCCTTAGGTGCACAGCTTCCTCTTTCCAACCTGCTCCTGCCGTCTGCTTTCTGGCTTTTCTTTACTGTTGCAGACTCAAACACTATGTCAATTTGGAGAGTCTTTGACACTGTTTTGCTCACTCAGTATTTTCTATATATTTAGAGATGCATTACTGTTTTTAAGGAACTTTGGTAATTCCGAATCATCTTAAGAGAAAATCCTTTGTTTTAAAATTATTTTACTTTTATGTGTGTGGATGTTTTGCCTGCATGTATGCTTGTGTCTCCAGTGTCTGCCTGAGGGTGTTGGATCCCCTGGCACCGGAATTGCAGACAGTTGTGAGATGCCGTGTGGGTGCTGGAAATTGAACTTGAGTCCTCCAGAAGAGCAGCCATTGCTCTTAACCACTTAATCATCTCTCTAGCTCCACATATACTTTATTGAGCTACATTCTTTTTTAACTACAATTTCATTTCTCTACTTTTTTTTTTTGGCCATTTTTATAAGTCAGAATTCTCTAGAGAAACAGAATAGATTGAATCTATCTATCTGCACATACATGGCATATGTGTGTATATGTATAAACATACATGTACACACATATCTATCTATGTATCTAAGTATCTATCTGAAGGGGATTTATTAAAGTGGCTTATAGGCTGTGGTCCTTCTAGTCCAACAATGGCTGTCTACCAATAGAAAGTGCAAGAATCCAGGTCAGTCCAAAAGACTGGATGTTTTAGCTGCTCTTCAGTATATGTCCAAATCCTGAAGAAGTAGGCTCTAATGCCGTTGAAGGAATGCTCTTCTAGTGAGAGAGAAGACAAGCAGGAAAAGAACAAGCATGTCCTTCTCCATGTCCTTTACATTGCCATGAGAAGGTGTGACCCAGATTTAAGATTTAAGGTGGTTCTTCCTTAAATAATTCAGTCAGGAAAAAAATTTTCTCCAGGTATGCTTAGCCGTTTGGGGTTTAGTTAGTTCCAGATGTGGTCAAGTTGATGACCAAGAATAGCCATCACACCAGGTCTTTTTCTGTAGCCCATGTTGACTTGAAACTTGTTTTGTAGACCAGGCTGGCCTATAACTCAGAGAGATCTGCCTGCCCCTGTCTCCTCAGTGCTGGGATCAAAGGTGTATGCCACTATGTTCATCCCTCTGCTCTTACAGAGTTTCTCTGTGTAGTGTTGGCTGTCCTGGACTCACTCTGTAGACCAGTGTGGCCTCCAATTCACAGAGACCTGCCTGCTTCTGCCTCCCTTACTGCTGGGATTAAAGGAGTCTGCCACCACTGCCTGGCTATGGACTGTATTTCTGTTAAGGAAAAAAAAAAAAAAAAAAGAAAAATTAAACCAGGCACGCTGATGCACGCCTGTAATCCCAGCACTAGGGAGGCCAGCCTTGTCTTCAGAGTGAGTTCAGGACAGCCAAGGCTACACAGAAAAACAAAAAAACAAAACAAAACAAAAAACCAAAAAACTAGAAATGCAAGCAAGCAAACAAGCTGGATGTGGTGGTGCATGCCTGTGATCCCAGCACTCTGGAAGGCTGAAGTAGGCGGATCATTCTGATTTTGAGGCCAGCCTGGTTTACATAGTGAGTGCAGGATAACCAAGGCTACACAGAGAAACCTTGTCTCCAATAATAATATGAAAGAAGGAAAGAAAGAAAGAAAGGAAGGAAGGAAGGATGGAAGGAAGGAAGGAAAAAAGGAAGAAAGAAAAAGAAAGAGAAAGAAAATAATTTGGGTTGGGTGGTGGTGGTGCATATCTTTAATCCCAGTACTCAAGAGGCAGAGGCAGGCAGATTTCTGTGCGCTCTTGGCCAGCCTGGTCTACAGAACAAGTTCCAGGACAGCGAAGGCTACAGAGAAACTCTGTCTTTAAAGGCCAAACCAAAAACTAAACATTTGTTTAGTGTGTTGTGTTCTAGCCAGGACAACTTGCAAGACTCAGTTCTCTCCTTCTACCCTTTGGTTTTCTAGGCTTGATGTCAAGTGCCTTTACCCCCTGAGGCACTTCAACAGCTCACTGACAGATTTTTATTGGCCTCACAAACTTCTGGCTTTCCTCTTCTATTGTGCAGCCTCTTTCTCTTCCTGAGCCATGTCAGCCTGCCTCCAGGCTTAGTGCCTTTTATAGCCCCTGGGAAATCCTCTCTAGTCTATAGCTTATACTGATGACTTCCCCTATTCTGCTGACCTTCCCCTCCCTGCTTTCATCTCCAGCTCTGTTATCTCTTCTGAAGCTCAGGCTCCAGGGTCCAGCTGCCTACTTGACACTTGCCTTGAGATGTGTGGGACATGTCTCAAATTCAACTTGCCCAAGACATTCTTCCCACTCCCTCAAATGTACTCCACTTCATTTCAAATAACAGTCTACACCAATCACATAGTTATTAAGGTTGACAAGCAGACAGCCAATTGAGTCAGCCCAGGCAGTCTCTCTGCCCCTTAATCATTTAGCAAAGGAACATTTATTTGCAGGGTTCTTTTAGTAATGATGTCTACATAATTCTTGTCAATAAAACCTGCGTGTGCCTGGGCCTTCTCTTTTCCTACCTACACTTTGGCATCACTTTCATTCACATGTGGCCAGCTCTTTGTCATGTGGCCCTAGTCTGCCAGTTGTCTCTGTTTTTCAGAGCCGGAAGGAATTCTTTTGGTATTGAAGAGTTGGAGTAGGGAGACTGATGCCCAGGCCTTTTGACTGATTCCCTGCCCCTCCTTTTTATTAAATATTTATTAAATATTTTTATTAGATGCCAGGCTCGGGGCTGGAGAGATGGTTTAGTGGTTAAGAGGGTTAAGAGCACTGGCTGTTCTTTCCAAAGTACCTGGGTTCAATTCTCAGCTACCCACCTGACAGCTCATAACTGTCTGTAATTCCAGTTCCAGGAGATCTGACACCCTCACACAGACATACATGCAGGCAGAACACTAATGCACATAAAATAAACTTAAACAAGTTATTAAGTGCCAGGTTCAGTGTCACAACCTTATGGTTTATTTATCTGTTCTAGATAGAAGAAGTGTGTTCTCTGGAGTGTGAGAGAACTCTGGGTATGATTCTTACTATTTGCACAACTAACTAGATCAAATGTAACAAAGGCAATCCAGCAAGTTGTTTTTCATTCCATTAAGCCTATTCTAATCTTTTCTGATTGGAGAAGTTCTTCTCGGGGATATCCTTTAGACAAGGTTGACAATGAAGTCTGATTAAAGATGTTGAAAACTGGCTGGGCAATGGTGGTGCATGCCTTTAATCCCAGCACTCAGGAGGCATAGGCAGGCAGATTTCTGTGAGTTCAAGGCCAGCATGGTCTACAGATTGAGCTCCAGGTCAGCAAATGCTACACCGAAAAACCCTGTCTAAAAAAAAAAAAGTTGAAAATTGAATCAGCTTGATATTTGCAAAAGATCAACCTCTGTTATATCTTAGATTTATTTCTTAACTTTAGATGTCAGAAAAATGAATTTGTAGGTGAATTATCACATTTTAAATGCTGGAATATAACTTTTAAATTAGAAAAGATAAAATGAATAAATAATAAAACAAAACATTGGGCTTGAGCTCTGCGGGTGAGAGAACTTGCTGTAGAAACCTGAAGATGACCTATGTTGGATCTTTGAATACCACAGTGGAAGGAAAGACCCAGTTCCCAGAAAGATGTCCTTTGATCTGCACACGTGCCTGCACTCACTCCTCCAAACCTCCCAGATCTCTCTCTCTCTCTTTCTCTCTCTCTCTCTCTCACACACACACACACACACACACACACAAATAATATAAATATGCTTCAGCTGAGCAGTGGTGGAATAAGCCTTTAATCCTAGCTCTAGGGAGGCAGAGGCAGGCAGATCTCTGCCTGGTCTCTGTGAGTCCAGGACAACCAAGGCTACAGAGAGAGAGAGAGAGAGAGAGAGAGAGAGAGAGAGAGAGCCCACGCCAGGCCTGGTCTCTCTCTTTCTCTTTTGACCTGTGGATCAGGATGTAGCTCTCAGCTACTGCTCCAGTATGACATTCCCTGCCCAAACTGAAAGGGTAAGCAGGTCTATTGTTATTGTTGTTATTATTATTGGTTTTTCAAGACAGAGTTTCTCTGTGTAGCCCTTGCTATCCTGGAATAGGCTCTGTATACCAGGACAGCCTTGAGCTCGCAGAGATCAGTCTGCCTTTACCTCCTGAGTTCTGGGATTCAAGGTGTGCACTATAAGAGTTGCCCTTGGTCATGATGTCTCTTTACAGCAATAGAGCAGTTTTTAAGACACTTTACCAAGAATTGAATGTGTTCTAAGAGATTTGCAGGTGTCTACTAATTTAATCCTTCCACTTCCCATTTCCATATGAGAAAATCAAGTCACAAAACAATCAACTTAACTAACATCATATAACTTTGCACAGACAACCCAGATACGCATCTGTCTGTCAGACAGATTTGGCCATTGGGTCACTAATTTACAGCCTTTATGAAATTTCAAGTGTCCCAGGAAGTATGTATGTTTGCATTTTGTTTTGGTTTTTCCGTTAAGTGACCTTGGACCAGTCTCTTGATCTCTATAAACCTCTCCATAAAATTAGGTTAACTCTATGGTGCTTCCCTACATGCTGGCTTTCTCTTTTCTCCTTCCACATAAATATTTGCATCAAATATCCCTGGCACAGTTGTACATTATCTAGACCACTCCTATTATTCAAGACCCAACCTATTAGACCTCTAGAAACTTCCTGCTGAGGTGGAAAGCCTTAGTTTGAGAGTCAGTCCTGATGCTTTTTTTTTTAAGATTTATTTGTTATGTAGGTAAGTGTTCTATCCGCATGTATACCTGCATGCCAGAAGAGGGCATCAGAACCCAGTATACATGGTTGTGAGCCAGAACGTGATTGCTGGGAATTGAACCCAGGACCTCTAGAGCAAATAGTTCTTTTAACCACTGAGCCATTTCCCCAGCCCAGTCCTGATACTTTGTTTTTTTTTTTTAATATATAACATTTATTATTTTTTTTTTATTTTATGTACATTGGTGTTTGACTGCATGTATGTCTATGTGAGGGTGTTGGATCCCCTGGAACAGGAGTACAGACAGTTGTGAGCTGCCATGTGGGTGCTTGGAATTGAACTCAGATCCTCTAGAAGAGCAGTCAGTGTTCTTAACCACTGAGCCATTTCTCCAGCCCTGATGCTTTTACTGCCAGTTACCTTGTTTTGTTTTTTAGTCTTTTTGTTATTTTTCCAGAGCTGAGGACCGAACACAGGGCCTTGTGCTTGCTAGGCAAGCACTCTACCACTGAGCTAAATCCCCAACCCCCTGATGCTTTTTCTAATCTGTTGTATGACCTTGTGCCATTCACATCTTATCTGGGCTTTGATTTCATCTTAAAATATGGAAATGGGCCTGGAGGTGTGTCTCATTAGTAGAAGGCTTTCTTAGCATGTATGAAGGAGGTCCCTAGCACTGCAGAGGAAGAAAAAATATAGTATAATTGAACTAAATCAATACACTGAAACAGTTTTGTTTTTTTTTTTTTTGTTTTTTTTTTGTTTTTTTTTTTAAAGGCTCATCATTTTTCTAATGATAGGAGGGATCATGAGAGTAGAGGAAGAGAGAGGGCAAGGCTGAAGCTGGCTGAAGTTGAAGCTGTCTTCCCTGCATTCAGCTGAAAATTAGAAGTTCCATTTTTCTGCTTTTCAAGACAGGGTTTCTCTGTGTAGTCCTGGGACTCATTGATCTGCCTGCCTCTGTTGGGATTAAAGGTGCAGGCCACCACTGCCCAGCTAGGAGTTACACTTATAAGCTGTTAGAGCTTATCAGAAAGGAGTATTGTACAACCCACAGAAATGGTGAAAACCATTCAGCCTTTTATTTCCCTACATTCCCTGAAAATGTCTTTAACTTTTCTGTTTACTTTTGCCTTGGACATGTAACAAAAAAGTCTACAATGTTAAGAAAAATATTCTTTGGAGGAAATGAATATATTTCTTTCTGTTCTACTTATGAGTGATACTAAAGACAACAGGAGCTTCTAGGTCACCTTTGAGTAAGTATTGTCATGGAGAATGACAACCCTTCAATCAGAGATTTAATTTTTTTTTTTTTTTGTAATCAGTTCTTTGTAAATTTACTATCATCTCAGCACTGTAAACACTTGGGTGGTCAAGGCAGGAGGATCACACATTCCAGGCCAGCCCGAGTTACTTAGCAATCCAGTCCAAACCAACCCAACCCCAACCAACCCAAACGATCTCCTTGTACTTCTTGCTGTATGTCTCTGTGTTGTTCCTAAGTCATCACTAAGATTTCCATTTGGGGATTTTGGGACTAGACCAGTCAGAGGAATGGATCAGAGAAATGAATCAAGCTCTCATCCTCCTTGGCTTTCTTCTGTGTGTTCCAGGAAAGATAAGAGCCCCATCTTATTCTTGGATTTTCTGCTTTTAACAGTTCGACTTTTAACCTTTAAGTCAGATCCTCAAGTTCCTTCAAGTGGAGGCAACTGATGGCACACAGCAGTCGCAGGTTGTCACTAGGTTGCTCCCAGGAGAGCAACCACGTCCTTGAAGTATCAGGGCTTTTTTTTATGTTACTTTCCATTTTATGTTCTTTTTTGCCTTGAGGACAGTTTTGTGCGTTCCAAATCCTGGAGAACTGAAATTCCAGTCTGGGTTCTGGATCCTCACCAGCTGCTCAAGATCTTGAGGTTCACTGATTTACTTCAAATGACCATGCTGAAATGTTAACTTTGAAAGCAATGGAGTAGATGGTTTCCAAGATCCTTCCGCATTTTGTTATTCTAATAACAAGTAACTATTGAAGAAATTAACTTCAGTTGTGGGTTCTGTCTTCAAAACCACCAATGGATCTGATTTAAGGTTGGAAGTTGGTTCTTCATGGCCTATGGCCTTTACTTCTTGGCAAGCTGTTGGTATGTCCTTGAGATAACCGTCTTGTGTTCTTCTTGGTTGGGATTCTTCATGTTCAAAGGTTCACTGAGACCTTCAGCTCATCAACATTTTCTTCTTTCAGCAACATCTCTGTAGTCAGGTGTAGAGTGGTGATGTGAACCCCTCACTGACATTTCCCCCAGCCCTCCAGACAGTCCTTTCATTCAGATCCTTCGTCAAGGTCCCTTTAAGGGAGCGGCCATAGTTGAGTGGTGGGAGCAGCTGCTGGCAGCAAAGAGACTAGCAGGATTTGGCCTAGTCTGGGCCACTCACCGCGCACGCTCAGGACTGGGGGCTTGGTGGGAAAGGGAGGAGGGGCTTGGAGCGCGCCTGCGCAACAGGGGCGCGCGCAAGGGGCTGGTTTGGAGATCCCTTTAAGAAACCGCAGGCGGAGGAATTTCTCTGAGAGAAAATAATCCTACTCACGGGGCCCCTTGGAGGCCATTAACCCCCCGAGTCCCGGCCCCCCTGCCCCGGCAGGCCCTCGCGCCGACGCGCACGTCCGTGGGACCCCAGGAGCTGCGGCTGGCGCGCGCGGGCCTCCGCCCCCTCGTCCCTCCCGCGCCGGGCCGGGCGGGGGCCAAGGGGACCGGACCGCCGCGAGCTGAGCGCGGTGTCTGCAGTGTGGGCGGGGGCCGAGAGGGGCCGCGGCCGCCGCGCCGGGAGCCGCCGCCGTACCGAGCGGGGCCCAACATGGCGGAGCGGGAGGTGGAGACCGGCCCCCGAAAGAGGGTAGGTGAGGGGAGGCCGCGGGCGCGCTGCGGGCTGCGGGCGGGCTGG
>NW_026591598.1:5965801-5975573 GCF_907164565.1 Psammomys obesus | reverse complement strand
GGGGGCGGGGCGCGGCCGGCCCCGGGCGGCCCCGGGGCTCACGGGTGGCGCGGCGGTCGGCGGCCCGCCCGCGGGAGGGGGCGGCGGTCGGCGGCCCCTCGCGTCCTCCCGGCAGGTGGGACAAAGCTCGGTGGCCGGCGGGGAGGGGGAGGGGCGGGGGCCGTGGTCCGCCCGGCCTCCCCCTCCCTCTCCCAGCGTGTGGGTGGCGGTGCGTACTCGGGAAGCCTCGGGGACGCAAGGTGTCAGACTCCGCTTCTGCATCCTCGGGGAGGAAGCGGAGTCTGGAAGTTTCTCCGGGGAGAGGTCAGGTGGGGGAAAGAAGTCGCGGAGGGTTGTCTTCCAGAGGAGTGGCCCGGAGGGTGCTGCGGGAGCAGCGAAGTCAATCCATCTTCCTGCCCGCCCTCCCCTCCCCTCCCCCTTGACCGTTATCAGGACCCACAGTGGTCGTGGTACTTACTACTCCCCGTCTCGGAAAAAGCGGGGTTGGCGTCTTGACCCAGGAGGAAGGTTTTTTGCGGATAACCGCGAACGTGTCGTAGTCTGTCTTCTTTACCTGCAGTTAGGAACGTGGGAGAGTGACAAGTTTTCCTCAAAGGATGTACCCAGCCAGCCTGGCTGCCTAGGTGGAGTCTTGTCTGCATAGGAGTTGTTGTTTGAAAACCTTTTAAAAGTTTGTCTTGAAACTTTTTTTTTTTTTAATTTTTAATTGTGAGTGATTTTCTAAAGATGGAGAACAATACTATCCATTGAGCAATGTTTTTCAAGGCTCCCCCCCCCTTTTTTTTTCTTTTAACTTCCCCCTCTCCAGTATGTTAAGCATTAAGTTTCCTATCAGGAGTCTTCCTTTTGAAAACGGTCTCAAAATGATTAGCTGCTAAGCTAAGCCGGTTAAAACGCTGCTACTGAATCTTAACCGAAAATGCTCTTTCATCCAGCATAAAATAAGTGTCTGTTCAAAGATACATACGTATTGAGTGCTGACTGTGTGCCGGGCACTGTGAAGTGATTTGCGAGGAGCTCAACTTAACAGTTAAGCATGCAGCCCATTTATGGCTGACATGGAGACTTTTTTTCCCCCAATGTTACATAATTTAACTCTGCAAAGTCCAGAGTTTTGATCTGAGATTTGAATACAGACTTGCCCCCTACACATAAATGCTTGTGTTGGATGCCATTTAGGAGAAATTAAAAAAATTTCTGCCACTGCTGGGCATTGAGTCCAGGGCCTTGACATCTGTTAGACAAGCCTCTACCACTGAGGTGCAGTCCTAGCCTTAGGAGTTTGTTTCTCAAAGTCATAGATGACACATCAGCAGATGTTTTTCTCCAACAGTTCAGCAGTTCATTAGAAAACTATAACTATCAAGAAAATTAAAAAATCAGTTTCTTCTTCTTCTTTGAGACAGGGTATCCTTGTGTATCCTGTATATCCTTGGCTCGCCCTGTACTTGCTTTGTAGACCAGGCTGGCCTTGAACTCACAGTGCTCTGCCTGCCTCTGCTTTCCAGAGCGCCAGGACTACAGGCATGTGATACCTCGACCAGCAAACATTTAGTTTTAATTCAGGGTGCGACTGCATGCCCAAAACCCTAGATTCTGCTATTGACATTTTTTTCCTGGATGCTTATTTACCACATAGGTGTTTCACCTAGCCATCTCTTTTCCCAGTCATTAGTCTTTTAAGTACACTACATTTTAGTATTTTTAACAATTAAAATTTAATGTTGGTAGTCTTAGATTTTGCAAGATGTTAGGTTCTCTTCATATGTTAATCATAGAACAGGTTAAGCTGTGTAGGAGGATGTGTAAATAGTTCATTTAGAATAAATATTGATACAGATGCATAGATTTTGAAATTCTGAATTACTAATTTGTGATCTGTAGTAAACTGTCTTCATTATCTTGAGTGAATGAATATGACAGGTGGTCTACTAATTTGACTATAAAGGGTAAATTAAGCATGTTGTAAAGTCAGAGATACTCATTTGCTACTATTGCCATTTGCTTTATAGAATGTCTTAGGAAAATCTAAGTTCTTTGCTAACTAATTAGACTGTTTAAGAATATTCTTTTTCATGTGTTACATTTAACAAATGGAAAAGTGATTGCTATCAAAATTTTTTTTTAAGTAGGTCATGGTTTAATCTCAGCATTCAGAAAGCAAAGGCTGGTGGGGTGGATCTTTGTGAGGCCACCTTGGTCTACACAGCAAGTTCCAGGCCAGTCAGGGCTGCATAGTGAGACCCTGTTTAAAAAGTGACGCCTTTTTTGTTCTTCAGTGCAGGGGATTGAACTCAGGGGTTCATGTATGCTTTAATTGAGCCACACCCAGATAGATAGATAGATAGATAGATTGATTGATTTAAAGATTTATTTTTATTTTATGTGTATGAGTCTTCAGCTTGTATGTATGTGTATCCCATACATGCATTGTCCACAGAAGTCAGAAGTCAGTAGAACCCCTGGAACTGGAATTCCAGATGGCTGGGAACCACCACGGGTGCTGAGAACCAAACCCAGGTCCTTTGAACGAGTGGCCAGTGTTCATTTATTTTATATGTATGAGTGTTTGCCTATATGTATGTGTCTGCCACGTGCATGCCTGGTGCTGTAGAAGGCCAGAAAAGGGTATTAGATCCCCTAGAATTGGAGTTACAGATGTTATGAGCTGCCATGTGGGCGTTGGTAACTGAATCCAGGTACTTTGCAAGAACAAGCATTCTTATCCACTCTCCAACTTCTTTATTTAATATATACATTTTTTAAATTTAATTTTTATGTGTATGGGTGTTTTGCATGCATGTATGTCTGCACTACATTACAGTGCCTGTGTAGTCCAGAAGAGGGGGTTGTGTCTCCTGGGACTGGAATTCTAGTTAAAGAGGTGCTAGTGGGTGCTGGGTTTCAAACTTGAGTCCTCTGGAAGAACAGCCAGTGTTCTTAACTGCTGAGCCATCTCTTCAGCTCCCCATCCAATATTTTCAATAGCTTTTGCATCCATTATCAATTTTATTGTCAAAAGTTTGTTAAAATGTTCAAGAGTTGATTTGTATGCCTTCCCCCACCATCCAAAATGTTAAATTCCATTATAAGCAGATTGGTGGGAGCTATTCAGTATAGTTTTCTTTCTTCCTTCTTTACTTTTTTCCTCTCTTTTTTTTCCTTTTTTTTTTTTTTTTTTTTTTTTAAATAGAGTGTCATGTAGCCCAAGGTGGCCTTGAGTTAGCTTTGTATCTGCGGTTTACCCTGACCTGCCTCCTGCTTCCACTTTTCCAAGTGCTGGGATTATAGGCATGTGCCTGTAAGCCCGACATGTAATACAATTTCTTTTAAAATAATTGGTGTCTTGTTGCAGTTATCTGCATAGACCTGTATGATACTGTACGTTATTCAATCTAAAGTTTCATTGGTGAAAGGGGATTTAATATATTTACTGCCGGGATACAAAGTGAATAAATTGTAATAAATAATAAATAAACCAAGAGGGTTCCCTAGTAAGGGGAACAGGGACTGTCTCTGACATGAACTCAGTGGCTGGCTCTTTGATCACCTCCACCTGAGGGAGGAGCAGCCTTACCAGTCCACAGAGGAAGACAGTGAAACCAGTCCTGATGAGACATGATAGACTAGGGTCAGATGGAAGGGGAGGAGGACCTCCCTTATCAGTGGACTGGGGTAGGGGCATAGGAGAAGAAGAGGGAGGGATTATGGGATTGGGAGGTTATGGAAGAGGGGGCTACAGCTGGGATATAAAGTGAATAAACTAATTAATAAAAATAAAATTAAATTAAAAAATAAAAAAGATTACTGCCTTTGACTTTTATCATCTTAAATCATAAGAAAGTTGAGACATGGGGCTGGAGAGATGGTTCAGCGGTTAAGAGCATTGGCTGCTCTTCCAAAGGTCCTGAGTTCAATTCCCAGCAACCACATGGTGGCTCACAACCATCTATAATGAGATCTGGTGCCCTCCTCTGACAAGCAGGCACACATGCAGGCAGAACACTGTATAAATAATACATAGATTAAAAAAAAAAGTTGAGATATGCTGTTTGATGAGATACATGCTAGGTGTTCATGGTCGTTTTTGATAAGATGTGCTGTTTCTCTTTCCAGACTGGGCTTCTTTTGGGCAGAGTTCATTTTTACTGCTTTTTGCAGAGTATTTATGTCCTCTAAATAATAGGTACTCAAAGGACTCTTACTGATTTCTTTTTTTTAAATAGATTTATTTTTATTGATATATAATTGCTTTTTGCAGAGTATTTATGTCCTCTAAATAATAGGTACTCAAAGGACTCTTACTGATTTCTTTTTTTTAAATAGATTTATTTTTATTGATATATTTTGTATCTGAATGTTTTGTCTGCATGTGTGTATGTATACCTTATGCATGCCTGGTGCCCATAGAATTTGGATTAGGTTATCCTTGGAACTGGAGTTACAGATTGATTGTTAGCTACTCTGTGAGTGCTGGGAACCCAATCCAATTTCTCTGCAAGAGCAGCAAGTACTCCTGACCACCAAGCCATTTCTCTAGCCTTCAGATTTATTTTTTGGGACAGGATCTCTGTATGTGGCTTTTGCCAACCTGGAACTTTTTATGTGAACAGGGATGTCCTGGAACTTACAGAGATCTACCTGTCTCTTCCTCCTGAGTAATGGGTTTAAAGGTGTGTGTCTTTAGCATGTTATTTTAAATTGTGTGTGTGTGTGTGTATATATATGTATATATATTATCTGTGTGATACATGTAAATGCAGGTACCCTCAGAATACAGAAGAGGGATCCCCCTGGAGCTGGAGTTACAAGGCAGTTATGAGTTTCCTGACATGGATGCTGGGAATCATACTCATGGCCTTAACTACTATGCTCTTAACTACTGAGCCATCTCTCCAGCCCCCAGATTTAGGAACTTTAATGATTGTGCTGGATTACATTTAGAAGAAGAGTGATTTAAAAAAAATATTTATTTTTCTATTTATGTATATGAGTCCTCTGTCTTTATGTACACCAGAAGGATCAGATCCCATTGCGTATACTTATGAGCCACCATGTGGTTGTGAGCATTGAACTCATGACCTCTGGAAGAGCAGTTGAGTGCTTCTTTCTTGTTTCTCCTTCTACCCTCCAGAACTCTTCCCCAAATGGCTTTTAACAACATCTATTTAAAATCTATTTGAGGGCAGTTTGTACTTCCTTTTTTTTTTTTTTTCTTTTTCCCCTTTTCTAATCATGTTTCAAAAGAGTCTTCCATCCTGTTATCCAGTTGCAGAATAATATTTTTAGTGGTTTTGTTTTTTTCTCTCTTTAAATGAAAGTCTCATTATATAGATTTTGGAACTTGATATATAGAACAAGTAAACCTCTAGCAGTTATCCTTTGTGTTTGAGTATGACACCCAGCCTTGCTCCATTTTTCTATTTTTGATAGAGTGAATCTGTACTTCCACATCCCAGTCTCTGTCTAGTTTCCTAGGTTTGCCGAAACAAATTATTACCACAATGTTTTGTCTCATAGTTTTGGAGAGTACAAATAAGAAATAAATTGTTGGGCTGGAGAGATGTCTCAGGGGTTGAAAGTTGAGTGGTCTTCTTTGGGGAGATCCAGGTTCAGTTTCCAATACCCACCTGGAAGTTCCAAATTATCTCCCGTTCCAGAGGACCTGATACCCTGTCCTTGAAAAAGCAAAGTCAGTCAATCAGTCAACCATGGTGTCAGCCAGGCCATGTGTTCTCCAAAAGCCTCGCATTGCCTTTTCGTATTGCTGTGTAGGTGCAAGGTTTTCAAATGCTACTTTATTTTGGGGTTCTTTAAAGCTTATACCTACCTTCCAACCTCCCTATCCCAGGTAGGGGAAAAGGTTGTAAGGGAAAGGGAACGTCGCCCTCTTTACTTCTTCCTGGTGGGTGGGATCGTAGGATTCTTTTGACTAATATCTATCGTCAGGAAATCCAGAAGTCCAGGTAACAGCAAACGCAGCAAGCAGTCCTCCTCCACCTTCTCCAAGCCGCTGCACTTTTTTCTTCTGGGCTATCATATTTATACCCCTCAGAATCCTTAGAATTCAACTAATTCCAGCTGGCAAAGACCATGCCCTACACGAGACAATAGGTGTAGACAAACTGAAATCCCCCAGTTGGGATTATAACAAAAACATGTTTACATATCATAAACCAAAACGTCTACAACATTTCATCCTTTCTGCTTAAAAAAATTGGCTTTTTCTCTAACATTAATAAACTATATACAGTAAGTATTATGAGAATTATCAGGTAAGAATTACATTTACAATGCTCAGTTCATTTGTATTTGGCAAGCTTAGAAAAAGTATTCCACAATTTATCCTATCCTGGTGAGTCCTAAGTTCTGTACTTAAATCACTATCTTATTTTGTATCTATCAACCTAAAAACATCTCTCTAGACCTTAAAAATCTTTTTAGACAAACAGTTGTCTTAAGCATAATTGTAGTAAAACTATGACTAGTCTTCAACCTCATCAGAGACCCTAAAAGGAAATAATATTACCTAAATATATAGGAAGCATAGAGCAAACAGCTTCCAGAACTATAGAAATGACAGAGACAGTTGACTGCCTGGACAGTCATCAGAGGTTTCTGTGTCATTGGGCATACATTCAGCCTATTGGCCCAGAATATGTGACAGACTTTTCTGATGCAGGAATTTTGAAGTACTGACCACTTAGTCTCTGCAAAGTTGCCACATTTTTTTCTTTGATGTCCATCACCTTTTTTTTTTTTTTTTTTTGAGATAGGGTTTCTCTGTTTCAAGTTGGTTGTCCTGGACTCACTTTGTAGACTTGGCTGGCCTGGAACTCACAAAGATCTGCCTGCCTCAGCTTTCAATAGTGCTGGGATTATAGGCATGTGCCACCACGCCCAGCTTGCTCATCATCTTTGAAGTAGATTTGAGGTGCTGCCAGGATCAGATGTGTCTCTGTCAGAAAAGCCTTTTACTATTAAAATAGTTTTAAATGCTATACTTTGTAGATTTCTGAAGTATTTGAAGACCATGCATTCATCCGTCTATAGAGCAGTGTTGCTTACTTCTATCTATGTGCTATCTACTTAACCTTGAAAACTTATCTAAGAGACTAAATAAAGCTTACTTTTGTAATTAATTAAACTAGTATCTAACAAAAATTCAAGTAAGGTTGTTTATAGGTGACTAACTACTGACTGGAATCTCCAATCACCTTGGAACAGTTTGCAATAGTTAGCTTTCATAGGACTAGAATTTTACACCACATTTTCAAATGAGTTGCATATGTACAATATGTCAAGCAAAAGTTAGTCAAAATAACCTTAAAATTCTATCAAAATCAGATGCTGAGACTCATAGCCAAACTTTGGGCAGAGTGCAGGGAATCTTATGAAAGAAGTGGGAGATAGTAAGACCTGGAGAGGACAGGAGCTCAACAAGGAGAGCAACAGATCCAAAAAGTCTAGGCACGGGTTTTTTCTGAGACTGGTACTCCAGCCAAGGACCGATGATGGAGATGGCCTGCAACCCCTGAGCAGAGGTAGGCCATGGCAATGCAGTGTCCAAGTGGGTTCCATAGTAATGGGGACAGGGACTGTTTCTGACAGAAACTGATTGGCTTGCTCTTTGATCAGCTCTCCCTGAGGGGAAGCAGCCTTACCAGGCCACAGAGGAAGGCAGTGCAGCCATTCCTGATGAGACCTGATAGACTAGGATCAGAGGGAAGGGGAGGAGGACCTCCCTTATCAGTGGACTGGGGGAGGGGCATGGGTGGGGAAGAGGGAGAGAGGATAGGATTGGGAGGAGAGGAGGGTAGGAGCTACAGGGGGGGCTATAAAATGAATAAACTGTAATTAATAAAAATAAAATAATTAAAGATTAAAAAAGTCTAAAAAATTCTATCAATATATAAATGAGTTGTGTATGTGTAGTACGTTAAGCAAAAGATGAACAAAACAGTCTTAAATTTCTGTCAATTTACAATAGTCTACCAATGTAAAATATTTGAGATTAGTAGACTCAGTAATCTTACCTTTTATCCTATAATCTTATACCCCCTCCATTTTCCCTCTTTTCCCCTAACACAAGCCTGCTGGGCATTAATTAATATCCAGTGTGGGAGGGTCCGGCACATTATGAGTGCTGCTATCCTGGCCTGGTGGTCCTGGGTTCTGTAAGAAAGCAGGCTGAGCAAGCCATGGAGAGCAAGCCATAATCAGCACTCCTCTATGGCCTCTATCAGCTCATGCCTTCAGTTTGCCCAAATCTTGTAGTCACAAACTTACCAATCTTGGCTTTTTATGCACAAAACTTATGTTTTGGTATCATACCTCATTTATCAAGAACAACTTAGCAATAAGCAGAGCTATAGAAGCCAGAAAGCAAGGTTAGTACATTTAGACATTCTCCCCAAACTATGGACTATGATGGATTAAGTGTTTGTTCTTGTTTTGGCAAGTGTTGAGGTCTGTGTGCTGGGCTCTTATGTTAGGATCGTTGGTGCCTTGGTGGCATGAGTTGTCGTTAGGTCTGAGGGCCTCTTATAGTTTGTCTTAGTTTGGGTTTTATTGCTGTGAAGAGACACCATGACCACAGCAACTCTTACAAAGGAAAACATTTAATTGAGGCTGGTTTACAGTTTGAGGGGTTTAGTCCATTATAATCGTGGTGGGAAACATGGCAATGCCCGGCAGACATGGTGTTGGAGAAGGGGCTGAGAGTGCTGCATCTTAATCTGCAGGTGTAGGGGATTGTGTACCACACTGTAGCTTCAGCATAGGAGGCCTCAAAGCCCATCCCCACAGTGATGGCCGTCCTCCAGCAAGGCCACACTTATTCCAACAGCATTCAAATGTGAGTTTATGGGGCCATATCTATTCAAACCACCCCACAGTTCCTGCCCTGTTGGAGTTCCTATCCTGAATTTCTTTGATGAACAGTGATGATAGCACATAGCTAAATAAACCCTTTCTTCTCAGAGTGGCTTTGGTCATGTGTTCATCCTAGCAATAGTAACTCTAAGACAGTGTGTGTGTGTGTGTGTGTGTGTGTGTGTGTGTGTGTGTGTGTGGTATATCCATATGAATCCAGGTGCCCAAAGAGGCCAGAGGCCTGGATCCTCTAGGGGCAGTTGTAAACCGCCTCAGTGTGGGTTCTGGGAATTGAATTCTGCTCCCCTATAACTTTTTTTAATGACATTTATTGTATGTGCTTGCTCAAACATGCCATGTTGTACACGTGAGCATAAAAGGACAACTTTTCAGGAATTGGTTCTCTATTTCCAGTTTGTGCGTCTTAAAGGCATTGAACTAAGGTCATCCTATGTGATGGCAAGTGCCTTTACTCACTGAGCCTTTTTGGTGGATCCTTTTGTATTTTTCATTTAATTTAGTGTGCGTTTGTCTGTGTGTGTGTAAGAAAGAGAGATACGTATGACTTAGTGACTGTGTATGAGTTTGTGTCTAATACCAAATGGAGGTTAGAGGACAAATTTCAGGAATCCATTTCTCCTACTTTGTTTCTAGGTGTGCTCTCTAGGCTAGCTGACCCATGAACTTTTGGCTCTGATCTCACATGTAGGGTTGCTTTGATTAGAGATGTGCATTAGCACATCTGGCCTTTTATATGAGTTGTGATCTAACTAAGGACATCAGGCTTGTAAGACAAGCACTTTAGCCCATTGAATCAGCTTGTTGGCCTGGATTTATATTTTATTATAATAATAATAATAATAATAATAATAATAATAATAATAATAATAATAATAAT
>NW_026591598.1:5952009-5965791 GCF_907164565.1 Psammomys obesus | reverse complement strand
ATAATAATAATAATAATAATAATAATAATAATAATAATAATAATAATGTTGAGTATCTTTGTATGTGCATATAGGCCATTGATATACCCTCTTTGGTAAAATGTCTATTTAAAGTCTTAGTTTTTTTGTCTTTTCTTACTGAATTGTGGAAATTTTTGTATATGTATTCTGCATTCTAAACTCTTCCTTGACATAGGGTCATGCTGTATAGCCTGAGACTTGGAACTTGTGTTGCTTGAGCTAGATTGGAATTTGTGAGCTCCATTTCTTAGCCTTCCAAGTGCCAGGATTACAGGCATGTGCTACTATCACACCTAGTTTCTGGCTGTTGAACTCTTTGACAGGTGATTTGTGAATATTTTCTCCCATCCCTGGGTTGTATTTTCTTTTTTGGTTTTTCGACATAGTGTTTCTGTGTGTAGCCTTGGCTGTCCTGACTGATTTTGTAGACCAGGCTGCCCTGGAACTCGCATAGATCTGCCTGTCTCTGCTTCTCTGTATGCTGGAATTACTGGTGTGTGCCACTGCACCTGGCTCCTGGGCTATATTTTCATTTCTTGTCAACATGCATTTGATTCAAAGAAGTTTTGAATTTTTGTTTGTCTTTTGTAGCATGTACTTTTGATGTAATTTATGAAATCATCACCAAGTCCAAGTTTACTTAGATTTTCCTATAAGAATTTAATTCTTTCCTAGTCTCTTCCCTATCCTATTTTCTTCCCACTCTTCCTTTTTTCTCCCTTTTGGTCTCTCTCCCTCTCAAGCTGGTCTCAACCTCATAGAGACCTCTTGAGTGCTGAGATTAAAGGCATGTACCACCACAACAGGTTTTCTCCTTAGTGTTTCTTTTTCCTTCCTTCCTCCCATTCCTCTTTGTTGTTTTCTGTGTAGCACTGGCTGTTCTGGAACTCACTCTGTGGACCAGACTGGTCTCAAACTCACAGATTTGCCTGTCTCTACTGAAATTAAAGGCGTTCACTACCACTTGGCTCTTCATTTTCTTTCTTTTTTTAAAAATTACTTTATTTTTATTTCATACGCATTGGTGTTTTGTTTGCATATATGTCTGTGTGAGGGAGTCAGATGCCCTGGAGCAGGAGTTACAGACAGTTGTGAACTGCCATGTGGGTGCTGGGAACTGAACGAACCCAAGTCATCTGGGGAAGAACAGCCCGTGTTTTCAACCATTGAAGCACTTCTGTAGTCCCTAAAAGATTATTTTAAAATAGGACTCTGATTAAAAATATTTGTTGCTCTTGAAGAGAAGGAGAGTTTGATTTCCAGCACCATGTGATAGCGTAGAGTCATTATAACCAGTTCCAGGGCATCTGATACCCTGTTCTTACCTCCGTGGGTACCAGCCATACACATGGTACAATACATGCAGGTAAAACTTATACACACATACCATGAAAATAAATCATCTTATATTTGAAGAAATGGCATGTGTTTCCATCCATTCGTCTGTTGGTCTGTTTGTGTTTGTCTGTTTGTCCATGTGTGTGTGTGTGTGTGTGTGTGTGTGTGTGTGTCCCCATAGGAATTCTTATCTTTAGTAGTAATTGAAAGGTTGTTTCCTTAAGATTTGTCTGGGTTCCTAATTCCATATGTTACTATGTTAGCCTTAGAATTAGCCAATTCTTGAAGAGTTCCTTTTACTTTTTATTGTCTCATGGCTTTTAGAGACCAGTCCAAATTCAGGAGAAACTTTCCTCATTCTTTTAATTTACTGGTGTGTGTGGCTGGGTGGTCTGTGTTTTGAGTGTGAGAACGTTTGTCTAGGGAGCATGTGAAGGTCAAAGGACAACTTTCAGATGTTGGTTCTCCTTTGTGATAAGATTTGGGGACTGAACTTGGGACATCACTAGTTCCCATAGAAACTTCATGAAGTTGCAGTCTGAGATTATACCAGCTGCTTATTTTCTTTTCACTTTGTGTCTGCATTTTGCTTATTTTTCCTTTTTTTTTTCTTCCCCCCCTTCAAGGTAGTAGTTTTTGTGCCAAGATGTCTTGCTGAAAATTTTCTCTTAAAGATCACTTAAAGGGGAATGGAGGGGGCTGGAGAGGTGGCTCAGTGGTTAAGAGCACTGGCTGCTCTTCAGAGGTTCTGAGTTCAATTCCCAGCAAACACATGGTGGCTCACAACCATCTATAATGAGATCTGATGTCTCCTTTTGTCATGTAGATAAACATGCAAATAGGGCACTCAAGCACTCATATATATGTAAATAAAAATCTTTAAAAAAGGGGGGTGGGTGGGAATGGAGAGATGGCTTTGTATCTAAGAACACTGGTTGTTTTTTAGGAGGACCCAGATTCAATTCACAGAACTCACAAATATAATGGAAGTTTTGGTTTCTTTGTATGTTATGTAAATATGCTTTTGAGTTGGGCTATACCAAATATATACCAAATACCGTCTCTGGTCTCTCCATCTGTCCAAACTGTTCCACGCCACACACAAACACCAAACACCACATCAAATGCCACTCCTTCTCTGCTCTCATATTTATATTCTCAAGAGTCCTAGACCACAATCCTCTCCGTGCCCCACATGGAAGGCCATTACCAGCTGATTAAAGGCACTCCATACCAGACAGTTAACAGGTGTGGACAAACTATAGCCCAACGGTATTGGAGGTTTGGAGCAGACAGATGCAGAGAAATGCTTCGGGGCACAGTGGTGTGTGTGGAGGAGCCTGCTACCTGTGTCTGCAGGTGACAGAGATTGGTATAGAGCCCTGAAAGAACCACTTGACCCTAACTAGCCAGGAGAAGTAAAGGAGTCTGGGCCTTCTCTCCTTTTCTCTCTCCTATTTAAGGTTGGGGGCTGGTGGAAGAGAAATAGAGGCCTAAACACCCCAAATAAAAAGAGGATTTTAAAAAAAGTGCTATACACAACTGTCTGTAAATCTAGTTCCAGGGGATTTGGCATCGTCTTTTGGCCTCTTGAGTGCATCTGGCACACATATGATGCTTACATACATGAAGGCAAAATGCCCATATGTATATATACCCATAAATTCTGCAATGCCCAATCAGTTTACAATTCCATTTGTGTCTGTCTTTGGTGATTGTAGTCAGAGGACAAAACAAACAAGCAAACAAATGGGAAGTTTAATTTTTAGAGTTAGAAAAATTGGGCAAGGTGATGCTTGCCTGTGGTTCTAGCACTTGGGAGGTGGAAGCAGGGCTAAGCTACATGGGTTTAAAGTCATCATGGCTTGTGTAAGATGCTGTCTTAATCTTCTACCCCAACAAAGTATAATTAGGAAACAGCAATGGACAAGTAACTTGATATAAATAGAACTCTAAGGCATATGAAATGGTAGGTTTAGAGGGAGCAGCTGCTTCTCTAGCCCTGAGGTAGAGTAGCAAAGCTGGAGTGCATTTGGACAGTGCCTGACTCCCCAGCCATATCAGAGCTTCAGGTCTTGTTGGAGGATGTGAGGTGCAATGAACGCAGTCTGGAGAAGTTTGAGCTTTTGCAGACTTGGGTTGGCAAGCATGAAACCACACCTGAGTGCTCGCAGAGTCACTAAAAAGCTACTTACTAAGTTTGGCCAAGCCAACCATTGGGTGCCGCAGAATTCATGGGCAGCTCCTCCCATATCAGGGACTACTGAAATTGGTGGATACTTTCTTGCTCTCTGGAGGGTCTGACAGTTTGTGAGGAAACAACTTGAACGCACATGCATGTGTCTGATAGAACAATACTGAGTTGTTGGAGATTTATCTCTGGGAAGGCCGTTTGACTGGAGTAAGCACGTAAGCACAGTATGATGGGAAATTTCTCTAAATGCTGTTCTTTACAAAGTTTAAAAACACTGCCAGGTGGTAAAGGGAGAAGGTATACAAGAGTTGACTCTGTTACAAAAAGCAAGGCAGAGAAGAAAAACTTTCAAGTTGAGAGAAAATCCACACCTACCTGATCCATCATATTTGCATTTATTTATTAAGGTTGATCCTAATTTCCATATGGTATACTTTTCCTTGTTCATAAATAATTTTCCTTTAGTACACATATACTACAAAAGATGACAAATCAAGGGAAAAATACCTCTTATCCTCTTATAATACAGATCTACTACTGTTTAATTCTTTTAGCTTTTAAATCTGAATAATTGTACTTTGCCTTGGATTTGAAAGAACTTTTTTTTGGGTGGAACGTGAATTTAGTATTTACCGGTCTGGTATTTTAGAGAAATGCTGTTTTATTTGTGTGAGTGTTCATGTGCTTATGTGTGCACTATGACGCACATGTAGTCAGAGACTAACTTGAGTTATCTCCTCCCGTGTGTTTTGGGAATTGAATTCAGGTCATCAGGCTTGGCAGTAGGTACTTTTACCTACTGAGTTCCTTGCTGGCTCCTTAATTTTTAAAATTACATTTATTATTTATTTTTACTTTTTATGTACTTGAGTGTTTTTCCTATGTGAGTGTGTATGTATATACAAGTACAGTCTGCTTGTCTGCCACCCACAGAGACTAGTAAAGAGCATTGGGGGTCCAGTAGAGGTAATGGAATCGTCTGGAACTGGAGTTACAGTTGTTAGCTGCCATGTGGGTGCTGGGAATGAACCTAGGTCTTCTGTAAGAGCAGCAACTATTTTTAACAGCGGACTCATCTATTTCAGTCCTATTTATTCTATGTGTCTCTGTGTGGGTTGTATGTGCATGTGTGTGTGAGTGCATGTGTGTGTATATATACACATGAGGGCATTGGATGTCTTCTATTTTGCTTTTCACTTTTTTTTTTTTTGTTGTTGTTTTGTTTTGTTTTTGAGACAGTATCTCACTGGAATCCCTCAATGACTCTGAACCTAGCAATTTCAGTTAGATCTGCAGGCCAGTGAGCTCCTGGGATCTTCTTGTGCCTATGCTCTAGGTGCTGAGGTTACAGCTCCTTTCTGTGGAAGCTTTTGTCCTGGTGCTGGGGATTAAACTGAGGTTCTCTTGCTTGTACAACAGCACTGACTCAGTGCTGTCTGTTTTTAAATTTTTGTTTTTTTATCTGTTCCATTTTATATTTAAGATTTACTTATGTTTTTATTTTATGTGTGTGAGTGCTCTGTTTTCATGCATACCAGAAAGGGAATCTGATCCCATTACATATGGTTGTGAGCCATCATGTGGTTGCTGAGTATTTGAACTTAGCTCTAGAAGAGCAGCCAGTGCTCTTAACTGCTGAGCCGTTGCTCCAGTCCTGTTCATTTTTTTTTGATGAGTGTTTTGTTTCCATGCATGTATGTGCAGTGTGTTGTACCTAGTGCCAGTGGAGGGCATCGGATCCCCTGGAATGGATAATTACCATGTGGATGCTGGTAGTCCAGTTCTCAAACCATTAAGCCATCTTCAGCCGTATTCCCCCCTTGCACCCTGAAAGTTTTCTGTGGTTTAGGCTGACACTGCAACTCCTCATCCTACTTCCCACTCCCAAGGGCTGTGATTACAGGCATCACTGTCACTTGCTCAATCTGTTAGTTTGATAATCCACCCTTCTTTAGCTGTTGAAGGTGTCACATTCTCTATGGTCTGCTTTAAATACAATCCAAAACCTGTGGAAAATTTTGTTTTTTTTATTTCAAAATATTTATTTGAGCTTTCCCAACATTTCTTTTTCTTTTCTTTTCTGTTAGGAATTTTGCTGTATACATATATTCCACTCTTATCTTGAACTCAGAAATCCTTCGTGCTTAAGCCTCCCGAGTGCTGGGATTATAGGCATGAACCATCACACTTTTTATTTTGACATATGAAGCATAGAAGTGTATTTTATTTGTATTTGACATTATAATTTTTTTGCTAGTGATTCCTTATAGCTCTGAAGTGAGATAATACATTCCTTTTAAACTCAGTTATTTGATGTTTTTTCTGATACATGTGGTCCAGAATGTGGTAAGTGTATCATGGTGCTCTTTCGTATGCTATAGCTATTTGAAATGATGTTTCTACAAATGTCAAGTAGGGCAAGTTGGTTGACAGAATTGTTAAAAAGTATGTGTCTTCACATTCTTTGTCTTACACTAACAACTGGCAAGTGTATATCTATTCAACATAGTTGGAGATTTTGTTTATTCTTTTCATTTTAATGTTTTCTTCATGTATTTTAAAGTTCTGTTAAATCCTTCATGTTATAGAATTATGTCTTACTGAGTATTGTATTAACTAATTGTATGCCTGCAAAGCTTTCTTTCTTTAAGTCTACTTTATCTGACATTAATATACAAGACCTATCATGAAGATTTTGTGGATTTGGTGCCATGGAGGTTTTCAGGGCTTCATGAAACCCTGTATCAATAAAATAAAAAGAAGCAAAAGAATTTAGGCAAATAAAGTATACTAAAGCAAAAGAAGTGACAGGAATAATAAAGCTATAAGACAGTCATAACGGGGGCTCACTCTTGTAATTCCAGCACAAGGCTAAGGCAGCAGCATTGTATGAGCTCAGGCCACCTGGCTACAGAGCAAGACTGTCTCAAACAGCAACAAAGAGCATCTAGATGGTTAGATGGTTCATTACATAAAAGAGTTTATGCAAAAGCTTTGGTGCCCTGAGTTTAACCCCTGGGACCCATGGCGAAGGGCGAGAACTGGCTCCTAAGAGTTGTCCGCTGACTTAATGGATGCTGTGGCTCCTGTGTGTCTGAACACACACTCACACATACTCTCAGCAGCAGGAAGCAAAAAGCAAGTGTGAAACTAAGAATTAATGATTGCAGAAGTTAAATTAAGATCAACAGGGAACAATTTCTAGACTACTTAAAGGAAAATAAAGGCGCAGTTGCTTTATTAGAGATGAAAATAGGGAGCTGAGCAGTGGTGTAGCACGCCTTTAATCCCAGCACTCAGGGGCAGAGGTGTGTCTTTGTGAGTTCAAGGCCAGTCTGATCTATGGAGCTAGTTCCAGGACAGTCAGGATGACAAACTCTGTCTTGAAGAAATAAAACAACAAAAAAGAAAAATTAAAATCTAGTTATTAATAATAACTGTGCCAGTTAATTCAACTACTTAAGATACACAAATGTTTCAATAGACCCAACTTACCAAAAATAAAACAAAACAAGAAATTAAGTTTTTATTACTAATTTTTTTTTCTGTGCTTTAGTTTGAGCTCAGGACCTCACATATCCTAGGCACACAGTCTACTACTAAGCTACATCCCCCATACCAGAAATCCCGTGTTTTAAAAACTAACTACTTTACTTTACTTTTCTTTTCTTTCTTTCTTTTTTTTTTTTGAGACAGGGTCTCTCACTGTGTAGCCCTCATCATGTCGACCAGGCTGGCCTCATATTCATAGAGATGCACCTGTCTCTGCCTCTTGATTAAACTATACCTTTAATTTTTAAACTTACACTTATGTGTTTCAGTGAATGTGCACACATACATGCATGAATGTGCCATAATATGTGTGTGGAGGTCATAGGACAACTTTTGGGTGTTGGTTCTCTCCTTCTGTCACCATTTGGTACCTGGAGATTGAACTCTTGGATTCTACCCTTAACCAGGCTCTTATTTGCCTGCCTTGGTAGGTCTGCAGCTCAGACTGACTTCAGCACCCGAGCCAGAGAAAAGGCCATTCACGTGCCATGGCCTAGCATGAGAAGGGATTAGGGATGATAAAGGCTGTTTTTGAGGGCTCCAGACCAGTATCATTATATGTACTTAGGGTATGCTTGGGATTTGTATCTGTTAACAAATAGCACTTGGGGGGTTTGGCCATCACAGTAAGTATTTCTTTGGGTCTAGGCTTATGTTTCAGATGAGGTTAAGAGTGCAAACACTTGTTCATAGGTATCTCATTGGAAGGGCAGTTCTGGGAGAAAAGGGGACTGAACTCTCATAGTGATTTAACAGCACATGTGTGATTACAACCACTGCTGGCCATCCAAACTGAGCACTTAGGGTTCCATGGCTCCCAGCTGCTCTTCAAAACACCATTGACTTAGGCTTTGTATTACAGCTGCACTGGCTAGTGAAGCCTGCTGAGAAATGAATACTTGAATCCTAAACTGGAAATAAGGCAAGGCTTTTACTACTTGTACTAGTACAGTACAGGACATAGCTAACTCATAAAGAATAAAGGCATGGTAATTAGAAAGAAGCAAAGCTGTTTTTACTTACAAACAATGTAGTTATATTACTCTCCCCACCCCCATGTAGCTTTGTCTGTCTGGAATTTGCTCTGTAGATCAGGCTGGCCTTGAACTCAGAGAGATCTGCCTACCTCCATCTCCCAAGTACTGGGATTAAAGGGGTGCAGTATTACTTCCAGGCATCAAAATGCTTTTAAAATGAATGGATTTTGAAATATTACAGGTGAAAGCATCAAAGTAAAAAATTCAGTTACAGTAGCAAGTGATTGAAATAAAATGCTGTTTTTCAGTTATATATATTGTAACAAAATTTCTATATGTATATATAGGAATCAAAAGCATGAATTATTTACAAAATAATAATATCTGGATACTAAAAACTATATACAAGGGGCTGGAGAGATGGCTCAGCGCTGTCTGTTCTTCCAAAGGACCCGGGTTCAATTCCTAGCACCCACATGGCAGCTCACATCTGTCTGTAACTCCAGTTCCAAGGGATCTGACACCTTCACACTCATGCACATAAAAAAATAAAATAAATAATTAAAAAAACTATTCACAAATTCGTAAGAGAAAAAAAGGCCTAAATAAATGGGTAAAACTCTCATGTTCATTGATATCATTGGTATCTATTCTTGAAATTGATTTATGAATGAAAAATTATTTATAAGATATAAATTGAAGTTTTATCCCTGTAATGTAGAGAACCTGTCATGCAGTCCTTCCCATTCTTAAAATATTTAAAATGTATAAATCATAATGAAAAGTTTATGAACACTTTTATCTGTCTTTAAATTTTTTATAGCACAATTGAAAATTTGTGAAATACAGAAAATTTATCTTATGAAGATTTTTTCAAGAGTAATTTATATTACTATGTCAGTTGTGAGAGGATTGGAGAGTAGAAATGACCATAAAAACAGATGCCAAAGAGCATAAAGCTTTGCAAATCTCAAATGATCAAAGGTGAAAAAATATTGATGATATTAATATTAGTGAGACTTTAAGAAAAGGAGCACTCACATGTAGAAAGAAGTTAGCACAATTATTTTGGGGAGCAAGTTGGCAAATATCCATGAAAATTTTAACTATCACTAACTTTTTTTTTTTTTTTTGGCTTTTTGAGACAGGGTTTCTCTTGATAATAAATGCTGAAAGACCTAGAAAATTATTAAATGCTCCTCAATATTAAGGAGGAGTCTTTATTTTAAATATAGTTTAGAGAGTAGTTTTTTCTTCCCCTCGCAATGCATTAAAAAGTAAATAATAATTAGATACTGTAAATCCTGGCTGTCCTGGAACTTGGTCTGTAGACCAGGCTGACCTTGAACTCATAGCGATCTGCCTGCCTCTGCCTCACAAATGCTGGCATTAAAGGCGTGCGCCACCACTGCCTGGCGTACGAGGAGCTTCTGGTGCAGTTATTGCACGTTTAAATTTCTTGCACAAGCACCAAAAAGATGTCTGTGTTGGTACCCATAACAATCAATAATGTGAAGCAAATACTGTATTAAATAAATAAACAAATAGCCCTACAGGCAGTACAGCTACATGGAACTCTCTCTCTCTCTCTCTCACACACACACAAATCATCATCATCATAATCTACTAGTGGGCTCATTTGTTAATTTTACAGCAACAAACATAAAATTGTCCTTTTTATGACCTAAAATGAAGACAGTACATACTGTATAAAGAAAGCATTCAAGGCATATATTCCAAATTATTGATAAATATTTTTGGAGTTTTATGGGCATCTTTCAAATAGCATTTAGAAAGTTTAGAAACATAATATTATTATTATTATTATTATTATTATTATTATTATTATTTTAATATGTAAGAACCTGTATTCTACCCATAAGGTCATTTCTCTCTTTCCTTTTTTTTTTTTTTTAAACATTTATTTTTTATATATATGCATGCTCTATCAGCATGTATACCTGAATGCCAGAAGAGGGCATCAGACCCCAGTATAGATGGTTGTGAGATGGTTGTTGGAAATTGAACTCAGGACCACTGGAAGAGCCATCTCTCCAGACTGAAACGTAATATCCTTTATTTGACAATTTCATACATAGTAATCAATGTATCTTTTTTGTTTATATATGTGTGTGTGTGTGTTTGTGTGTGTGTGTGTGTATATATATATATATATATATTTTTTTTTTTTTTTTTTTTTGAGACAGGGTTTCTCTGTGTAGCCCTAGCTGTCTTGGGACTAGCTCTGTAGTCTAGGCTGTCCTTGATCTCCCATATATAAGCCTGCCTTTCCTCCTGAGTGCTGTGATCAAAGGCGTGCGCCACACAGACAGTGTCTGCCTGCGTGCATATTTGTTTACCTGGTTCCTGAAGAAGCCAGAAGACAGATGGATCTTCTGGGACTGGTTGTGAGCTGCCTTGTGGGTGCTGGTAGTAAAAACCAGGTCCTTTGGAAGTGTTCTTAACAGTGGGCTAACCCCTAAATGGTGAATTTTTATCATACCCACCCCTAGCTTCCCATTCCCACTTTTTCTTCACCACTCATGTCCTTTCTTCGTTTTTGGAGCTCAGTGAGTCTAATCAGTACTGTCTGTTGGGATGCAGAGTGATTTTAATTTCAAGATCAGAACAGGCAGGCTGCCGTGAGTTCATGAATGCAGTGGGTATGCAAATAATGTTAAAAACTTTAACACTGAATTGATAAGCTCCTGAGTGTGTAAAGGTGACTACCACCAAGCCACAACCTAAGCTCAATCCCTAGAACCCCCATGATAAAGAGAGAACCAGCTTCTGAAAATTGTACTCTGATTCCCTACCTTTCACATAAAATAAAAACATGTTGTTTTTGAAGACAAACCTGTTAAAAAGTTTAGTGGAAGAAGCTCATAAGATTGCTCAGTATGTAAAAGTGTCTCTCCATATCCAAAGTCAGGCATGGTTGTGTGCATCTGTAACCCCAGCACTTCAGTGGTGAGATAGGAGATGGATATAGGAGAAGCTCACGAGCCAGTTAGCCTGGAGTACACAGAGCAGCAGTAAACCAGGTAGAAGGGGAGAATCCCAACTCCTGAAAGTTGATCTTTGACTGCCATGCACAGTGGCACACATGCCCATGTATGCTAATAAAAAAATAGGTGGGAAAGAATACCATGGCCTTTAGTATTTAAGACCCTAAGAGGGGCTGGAGAGGTGCCTCAGCAGGTAAGGTTAAGTGCTACTACTGCTCCTGCAGAGGACCTGTTAGTTTCCAGCACCCACGTAGGGCAGCTTAAAGCCTCCTGTAACTCCAACTTCAGGTTATCCAATGCTTTCTCTGGCCTCCATGGTCATGCACACATATGGCATACGGCCATGCATATAAATAATAATAAATCTTTGTTTTTCATAGTTTTTTTCCCATTACTTTCTACATTTAAGCTTATTTCCAATTTCCCTCCCTGTTTCGGGTGGTTCTGAGGTTTACATCCAGGGCCTTGTAATTGCCAGACAAGCCAGGCAGTTTACCACATAGTAACAATTTCAGCCCTCCAGAACCTTAGGTATATATATATTTTTGTGAATTGGAATGTTATGGGGCTTGGGTTGCTGGGGTGGAGCCAGTGCTTTACATCTGTTAGGTGGATGTTCTGAGCTGTATTGCCCAGCTTTCTTTTTACTTAAGGGTTATATATGTGTGTGTAATATATAATATTATATATAAAATAACCTATGTATTTTTTTGTGAGTTTATGTGCCTGTGTGTACTTGTGTACTCACGCATATACTCACATGTAATTGCATGTGAGTTGGTGGTTCTCTCCTGCTACCACATACACTTAAAAAAGGATTTGTTTAGTTATGTGTTTTTATATATATATATATATATATATATATATATATATATATGAGTATGCTGTTGTATGTATGTCTGCATGACAGAAGAGACATCAAATCTCATTGTAGATGGTTTAGAGCCCCCATGTGGTTGCTGGGAATTGAACTCATGACTTCTGGAAGAGCCAGAGGTCTTAAGCTCTTAACCACTGAGCCATCTTTCCAGCCCCAATTTTTTTAAGAATTGAAAATATTTTCTTTTTATATAATATATTCTAATTATCATTTTACCTTTTTCATTTTTTTTTCTCAGATTCTCTCCACTTTGCTCCCCATCTAGCTCCATGCCTTCTTTCTGTCTTTTTTAGAGAAAAAACAAAACAGGTAAATAAAACAATTCAGAAAAAAAAAACAACCCAAGGTAAAAGCATGAGAAGTATACAACAGAGAGACACACCTATGCACAATACCTGTAAAAACACAAAATTGGAAATTATAACATAAAAGCAAAGACTAGTAAGGCCAAAAAAAAATTCCCAAAGAATGCAATATGAGACAAAACTCCAGAAATACCATTGAGTTGCGTTTTGTGTTGGTCATCAACTGCTGGGCATGGGCCTTGCCCTTAATTATGTTGTATATAGACCTAGTAAAATTCCTTTGGAAAAGAGGAATTTTTCTTTTGCAAGTGATTGTCAATTGAGATGGCTCATGTCTACTTCCCCTCTCAGCACTGGGATTCCATCTGGCTTGGACATGTTCACAGGCCTAAATGCATGATACCCACAGACTCTGTGAGTACATGTCAGTCCTGTTGTGTCTACAAGACACTATTTTTTTATTTTATTTTTTTTTTTGGTGTCTTCCATGTCCTGTAACTCTTAGAGTCTGTTTCCTCCTTTTGCATGGTTCCTTGAGTCCTTCGGAGAGAGGTTTGACATTCCATTTAGGACTGAATATTCTAAAGTCTCTACCCGCTGCACATTGTCCAATTGTGGTTCTCTGTCTTGGTTTCCATCTATAACAGAAGGAAGCTTCTCTGATACTAACTAAGTGAAATATGATTGACCAGTATAGTGGAGTGTTTCTACATATTACATGATATCCATATGCACAATTGTTTACACATATGCATATGTTAATTACTGGCTGGATTTCATTCATTCATTCTTTCCTTCCTTCATTCATTCTTCAGTTTTTCAAGACAGGCTTTCTCTGTGTTGCCTTGGCTGACCTGGACTTTGTAGACCAGGCTGGCTCTGAACTCACAGAGATTTGCAAGTGCTGGGATTACAGGCATGTACCACCACATCCGGCTAGTATTCCACCCTATGTACAACAGGTTCTCATTATTTATCTGTTGATGGACAACTAGGTTAATCCTAATTCTTTGCTGTAGTGAATAAAGAAGCAATAAACATGGGCTTGCAGATATCTTTATGATAGAGTATAGAGTTCTTTGAGTATATGGTAATTCTGTTTTTAATGTTTTCTGAGAAATTTCCAACTGATTTTTACAATGGCTATGTTTGTAATTCCATCAACAATGAATACAGGTTTTTTTCTTTCCATATCTTCTTCGATGTTTGTTCTCAGATTTGTTGATGGTAGATAGCCTATTCTGACTGGACAGTGGTGCTGTCTCAAAATACTTTTTTTTTTTTTTTTCGAGGTAGGGTTTCTCTGGGTAGCCTTGGCTATCCTGGACTCACTTTGTAGACCAGGCTGGCCTTGAACTCAGAGGATCTGTCTGACATCATTGCCAGGCTGTTTTCAGGTTTTAAAATAAGGTCTTTCATACAGTAAAACTTGCTCTTTTTTTAGATTTATCTGTCTGTCTATCTATCTATCTATCTATCTATCTATCTATCTATCTATCTATCTATC
>NW_026591598.1:5928588-5951999 GCF_907164565.1 Psammomys obesus | reverse complement strand
ATCTATCTATCTATCTATCTATCTATCTATCTATCTATCTATCTATCATTTATACAGCATTCTGCCTGCATGTGTGCCAAGGTCTTTCATACAGTAAAACTTGCTTTTTTAGACTTATTTATTTATTTATCATTTATACAGCATTCTGCCTGCATGTGTGCCTGTGTGCCAGAAGAAGGCACCAGATTTCACTATAGATGGTTGTGAGCTATCATGTGGTTGCTGGGAATTGAACTCAGGACTTTTGGAAGAACAGCCGGTGCTCTAAACATTAGAGCCATCTCTCCAGCCCCGCAAAACTTGCTTTTTAAAAAAAAAAAAAAAAAAAAAAAAAAAGATTTACTTACTTTTACTTTCTATGTGAAAGTTTTACCTGCAGAGGTCAGAAGAAGGCATTGAATCCCCAGGAACTGGAGTAACAGCATGGTTGTCAGCCACCATGTGGGTGTTGGAAGTTGAGGCATCTCTGTAGTGCCACCCACCAACCTCACTTTGAGACAAGGTCTCACTATGTAGCTTTGGCTCACCTGGAACTCCTGTGTAGACCAGGTTGGTCTGGAACTCACATATTGGTCTGCCTCTGTGTCCTAAGTGCTGGACTTAAAGGGTGTGTCAGCACACCCAGCTCTAAAGTCTCCAAAACTTTGAATATGAAGGATTGTTGAACTTTATCAGATTCTTCTTCAGTGTCAATTGAAATAATTTTGTGGTTCCTATCCCTTGAGTTTATTTATGTGGTATATCACATTGATTTATGTGTATCCAGCCAACTATAGATTGGCTCAAAAATATTATTTATTTATGTACATTTCTGTGTGTGTGAGAGAGAGAGAGAGAGAAGAGAGAGGAAAGAGAGGAGAGAGAGAGATTGAGGATGTGCCTGCAGAGGACAAGAAGAGGGTGTTGGATTTCCTGGAGCTGGAGTTACAGACAGTTGTGAACACGCGGTTGAGGTGCTAGGAGCTGAATTGCCGTCTTGGAAGAGCCCCAAGTGCTCTTAACTGCAGTGTTGTCTCTTCTGTCTCTGCTGTTGATTTCTTGAATATTTTGTAAAAAATCATCCTACTTGAAATGTGTTCCTATTCCTAATAACATTTTTTTCTTAAAAAATTGTTAGTGTACAAAATAATGGGTTTCATTTTAACATTGTCTTAACATATGTCACTGTTTTTGCTCACATTCATGCTGTCATTATGCTTTTCTGTCTTTCTTCCTCTCCTCTTGCTGGTCCCTTCCTTCCTCCATTGGTCTCTCTTCTGCCCTCAGGTCACCCATATGTACATATATGTTACTAGATCTAGATTTTGTATGAGAGAAAACCTGCTGTTTTTCTGTTATGACCAAACTCTTCTCAACTGCTTGTTCCAGTTACTACTACAGCTTTGGGCTATTCAATTAATTATGGTACCTGTAGATGTTGATAACTTTGTTTCCTTTTTCCTATTTTTTTTAAAAGATTTATTTATTATTTATACAGTTTTCTGCCTGCATGCCAGAAGTGGGCACCAGATCTCATTATAGAGGGTTATGAGGCACCATGTGGTTGCTGGGCTTGAACTCAGGACCTTTGGAAGAACAGTCAGTGCTCTTAACCTCTGAACCATCTTTCCAGCCCCCTTTTTCCTATTTTTATACTTCATATTTCTTCAGTTTTTTTTTTTTAATCAACCAGTAGTTTTAGAACAAGGTAAATTTGGTAATCATTTGTAATAATTGGTAATCATATTACCATTTTAATAATAATTAATTGTAATAATAAATGGTAATAATAAGTAATTGACATAATTGGTGTTGCTTGCCAACTTCAGCTAATTGTTAGTGGATGTCTAGAGTTTTGATAGCACCTGTACTTTGTAGGTGAGAGTGCGATGGCTGAGTAGTGATGGGAAGAAAAGTTCAGTAGTAAGGGACAGGTAGGAGCGAAGAATTTCCTGTTTTTAATATTTAGTAAATTTGAAAATTGGGGCTGGAGAGATGGCTCTGCGGTTAAGAGTACCAGTTGTTCTTCCAGAGAACAGGTTCAATTCCCAGCACCCACATGGCAGATCACAATTGTCTGTAACCTTTGTTCCAGGGGATCTGACATCCTGATACAAACATACATACAGTCAAAACACCAGTGTACATTAAAATAAAAATAAGTAAATCTTTAAAAAAATTTTGAAGATTGTAGCATATTAAATATTAAATACTTGTTAAACTCCCAGAAAAAAAATACTTGTGAAAACCAGGAATTGGCAGATAGCATAGTTATTTAGCAATAGTTTGGAGTACATTACTAAACATTAAAAAGTAGCTTTATATTGAAATCACAAAGGTGAACCTCTTGATATCCTTTAGTATCACTTCCCAATGTGACTTTGAGCTGTGCTAGTGTTATGGTTCAGAAATGTTCTCTAATTATCTTTGCGAAGTGCTTGCCGGCTCTCGTGGCTTATGCTTGAAATCCCAGCATTTTGAAGGCTGAAGCAGAGAAGAGTACCATGAATTCCAGGAGTGTCCTCTGCTTTATTTCTGCTTGCTGTCTATTTTAAAGGTCTAGAATTACCTCAGATTTTGATCTGTTTTTGTCTTAGTCCCCACATACTCCACAGGAGCCATTGCCACAGCATGCTACTGTGGGAGTAGATAGGGATTCCAGAAAATAAGACTGAAATATTTGAGAGTAATGTTATTTCTCTCTCTCTTTTTTTCAGTTTGAGCAGAAAAGTGATGCAGTTTTTGATGAAATTGTAGAGAACTGTAAGTACAATTTGAGAAAAAATAAATGGTTATGTTTTGATAGGTTAAGTGGATTTAGCATTTAATAAGCATTAGAGTGTTTAGTTAGTGTTGAATTGTGTGATGGTTCAATTTGATTTAGTTTCAATGTCATTAAGTTGAGGTGTTTAGAATCTTTTTTATTGTTCAGTAAACCTTTCCATTTTTATTGTGCTAAAATATAGCAATATTTTGTGTTAGTATGAGTTATATAGGTTGTACTTAACCTTTTTTTTTTTTTTTTTTTTTTTAAAGAACACACTCTTTTTTTTTTTTAATTTATTTATTTATTATTTATACAGAGTTCTGCTTACATGTACACCTGCATGACACAAGAGGACACCAGATCTCATTACAGATGGTTGTGAGCCACCATGTGGTTGCTGGGAATTGAACTCAGGACCTTTGGAAGAGCAGTCAATCCTCTTAACCTCTGAGCCATCTCTCCAGCCCAACCTTTTTTTTTTTACAGGTTTTTTTAACTTTGCTTGCGGTCTTCTTAGATGCTGTATGATAGATTATAAAAGTAATACATTCTATTACAGTACAAAATGAAGAAAGTAGAAATTAAATATTTTCAAAAGATTTAATGAGCTTTAAGAGTTAATATATATCTTTCCAGACTTTTTCTGTGACTGTATACATATATGTTTTATGAGATTTATGTTCAGTAACCACATGAATATTGTTCCTGCTTTTTTCATTCAGTTGTATAAGACAACATTATGCATCAGTGAATATAGAATTAGTATGTGTATCTTTTTAATTGCTACTGGGTATCTTATTATAGGGCTGTACTATAACTAGCTTCCCAATTTTTTTATTATAAACAACACAATATGTTCTGTTATATACGTTGTTTACTTGCTCAAGTATTTCTGTAAAATAAATACTAAGTAGAATTGATGAATTTGACAAGAATGTTTACATACTTGTTTAAGTGTGGTAAGTTTTGTCATCTAGAAGTCATTTTTTCCACCCTTCTTTGGGTTTTTGAGATAGGGTTTCTCTGTGTATACCTGGCTGTCCTGGACCTCCTGATGGGATTATGGGCGTGAGCCTCTACCACCTGGCTGTTATCTAGAGTCCTCTTTCTTTTTCCCTCCCCTCGGTTTGTTTTTTGTTTTTTTGGGTTTCTCTGTGTAGCTTTGGCTGTTCTAGAGCTCATAGAAATCTGCCTGTCTCTGCCTCCCCAGGCTGGGACTACAGGCTTGTGCCAGGAGTCATTTAGAATTCTTAAAGAAGATTGTATTTCTTTTTCTTTACCCTACCTCTGCTTATAGATCTGTGAGTACCTTCTTTCTGCAATTAGTTTGATAACATTTTGAATGATAACTGATAATAACTAATTTTCCTCTTAAGTGGATTTAGCTCTTGAATGTCCTTCTTGTTGCAAGCAATAGAGTCTAGCTGGAAGAAACATACATTGATTGATTGATTGATTGATTGATTGATTGTGGTCCTAAGGATTAAGTCCAGTGCTTCACATTAGCTGAGCAATTGCTCTGTCACTGAATAGTATTGCTACATCCCTAGAAGAAACATTGTAGATGTACAACTAATATTTCACAGTATTTAATGAGAAGTAAAGAACAAAATTTAAGACTTTTCAGCAAAAGATCATGAGCCTTTGCTTTTATAATGTCTTCAGAAAGTAGTTTTGTTTGAGTGACTGTTTTTTGAGGTGGAGCCTCTCGTAGTCCAAGCTGGTCTGGAACTCAGTATATGTAGATAAGGCTGGCCTTGAACTCAGAGGCTTGTTTGGCTTTGCCTTCTGAGTACTGGGAATAAAGGCATTTGCCACTGTGCCTAGCTTGAATGACTTAAAAAATGTATTTTTAATTTTGTCTCTGCGTGTGTCTTTGTATGTGCAATGAGTCTTGGAGGAGGCCAGAAGCAGCAGCTCCCCTTGATGCTGTCGTTTACAAGTTGTCTGACGCAGATACTGGAATGGTCCTTGCTCTTAACTGCCGAGCTGTCTTTCTAAACTCTTGGTTGATTTTTTTGTCATTTTATGTATGTGGATATTTGGCCTGCATGCATGTGTACCACATGCCTGTCTGGTATGTATGCGTCCTTTAGAGTATGAGTGGTTGTGAGCTGTGTGTTTCATTTGTGTACAGTCAAACACAGGTTTGGAAGAGCAGCCAGTGATTTTAACCACTGAGCGCTCTGCCCTCCAGAAGTCTTTCCTTTTGGATTTTTCTAGATTACTTTCATATCTTGTGTTTTAACAGTTTTTGTCTTGTTTTTATTTGACAGTATGATAGAAATCACATACTAAAAATAAGATCAAGTCAAAACATTGAACAGTTTTTTGAATTTGTGTAATTCAGTCAGCTAACAGAACTAACAATTTTGCAAACAAAATTTGATACTATTGTTGGTTTCAGTAAAAGAAATAAGAATATATATACATACCAGACTAGTATGACTTGATTTTAGAGTAGATATTTTCATGTATTTTTTACTTTTTTATATGTATATTCATTTAAAATTGCAAGTTAATATAGAAAGACTATAATTGGGCCAACTTGATATTTCTGCTCATCTTTGAACTCATAATTGGTAGTCAGGAAAACAGATATTAAAATATAGCAGCTAGAACTCATCCCTCTACCATACTTTCTCATTTTCATTACTTTTTACCACTATACTTTTTTAACCAAATAATTTTTCAATAGTTGGTATAAACTCCCCTTTTCTCAGTTCTGTATGTTATTAATAGATGTGAACTAAGTAGTTTTCTTTTTTGCATTCATTATTTTATGTTATATTATTTATATTTGGAGACAGTTTTACTATGTAGCCCTGGTTAGCCTGAAACTCACTGTGTGTATGAGATTGGCCTCTCAAGTGCTAGGATTAAAGACATGCATCACCATGCCCAGCTTCCATCAAAGATTTGTGTTCAGTAAAAGTCCCTGAGATCACCAACTTGTCATTAAAGAACAGTTAACATCACTGTTAAAGAGTAAATTCATTGAGAATAGACTCTACAGTTTAAAAAAAATAAGCATTGCTAATTTGTTCATGAAGTAATAGTTGCTTAGATTCAGAACACTTGTTTCGATTACTAGTTGGGAAAAGTCATATGTATTTTTTTTTCTCTTTTAAATGGTAAAGAACAGTTTTATTAGGAAAATGAAGACGACATACCTTGAATAGTTAAATTATAGTAATAATATAGAAGGGTCAGAAATATACTGATGTCTTTGAAGATTTTGATTCCATTTACATGCACCCGATTCTTTTAAAAAAATTCTGTTAGTTTTATTAATTAGGAAAACAATAGGTTCCACCCTGTTATACATTTCTCTGATTTAATTTTTTTTTATGTTTTACTAATTTAATTTTATTTTATGTGCATTAGTGTGAAGGTGTCAGATCCCTTGGAGTTGGGGGCATAGACAGTTGTGAACTGCCATGTGGGTGCTGGGAATTGAACCCCGGTCCTTTGGCAGAGCAGACAGTGCTCTTAACTGCTGAGCCATCTCTCCAGTTCCCTCTGATTTAATTTTAATTGTAATTTAAATTTATTTTATTTTTTTTTAAACTTTTAAAGATTTTATTTATTTATTTTATGCATATTAGTGTTCTAAGAGAGCAGTAGAGGGTGTAGATGGTTGTGAGCCACCATGTGGTTGCTGGGAATTGAACTCAGGACCTCTGGAAGAACAGACAGTGCTCTTAACCACTGAGCCATCTCTCCAGCTCCTAACTTAAATTTATTGTTGTATGCCCAGAGTTAGGCCCAGGTATGTCACAGTACACCTGAGAAGGTCAGAGGACAATTAAGGATTTTATTTTTCTGTTCGCCTTATGTGGGCTCCAGAAATCAACTCCTGTCTGTAGACTTGCTCAGCGATTGTTTTTCTCCCGAGCTATCCAACTGCTTCTCTTGTCTTTTTGAAACATGATCTTACTCTGTAGGCCAGGCTTGCCTCACACTGTATAATTCAGGCTGGTCTTAATCTTGCCTTCTACCTTAGTTTTTTTCTTCTTTTCTTCCTTTTGTTTGTTAGTTTGGTTTTTTTGAAACAGGTTTCTCTGTGTAACAGAGTGTGGCTGTCCTGGGCTCATTTGGTAGATCTGGCTGCCTGTGCTCCCTGAGTGCTGGTTTTAAAGGTGTGCACCACCATACCTAGCCTACCTTAGTTTCTTTCTTTTCTTTTTAGTTTTTTTTCTTTTCCTTTCCTTTCTTTTCTTTTCTCTTCTTTCTTATTTATTTATTACGTATAGAAGAGGGCACCATATCTCATTATAGATGGTTGTGAACCACTGTGTGGTTGCTGGGGATTGAACTCAGGACCTCGAGAAGAGCAGCCAATGCTCTTAACTTCTGAGCCATCTCTCCAGCCCTTACCTTAGTTTCTTACGTGTTGTGATTATATATTATGTGAGCCATCATACCTAGCTTCTCATAATAGAGAACCCAGGTTCTCTATTTCATACGGCTTTATGGTTACAGAAATCTGGTTAAGGTGACAGGTACTGCTGTGGTATGCATACACATGTGCAGGCAAAAAACACACATACACATAACGTAATAAAATTAAAAAAATAAAATAAATAGACCATTTGAAGCTCCCTGTTCTCTGATGACTCTGGCTTGTATCAAGCTGACATAAAACTGGCCAGCACAGCCTCCTACTGCACAGATTACAAGTGTGTGCCACCACACCCAATTTTAGTCTCCTAAATAAAGAACTGGTCTAGAAATGCTATCTGAATACTTAAATTTACCTTTTGTTTGCCAAACTAGCTTCAAAGAAACTTTGAAGTCATAGTCTCATTGTTGAGTTTGTTTTTGCTTTCGAATAAGACTGAAGATCACTTAGTAAAGAACAGAACGAAATTTTTATTAGGTGTGTGCTATTTGCTACAGTGGCCACCTGGATGAAGATGCTATTTTTATGTTTTTACTTAGGATAAAAACAAAACAGTGTATTTTGCCTGCATGTGTGTATGCACACCACATCAGTACCTGTTGCCTGTGGAGATCACCTGGGACTGGAGTTGCCAGTTACATGGTTGTGAGCTACCATGTTGGTCCTTGGAATAGAGTCCTCTGGAAGAACAGCCAGTGCTCTTAATCGATGAGCCATCTCTCTGTGCCCTACAGTTTAGCTTTTAAGTGATAGCCTGAATGCAGGTTTACCTAAATCGAAGTCTCTCTTAAATCCTTCATCACTTATTTCTGTGGTTTTTTTTTTTTCTTGAGATAAGATGTTGCTGTTTTGTCATGGATGATATTGGGCTTCTGATTTCTCTAGTGCTGGGATTACAGGCATACTCTACCTGATTTTGTACTTGGCTCTTTTGAGACATGGTCACTTGTAGCCTAGAATAATTTCATATTCTCTATATAGCTGAGTTTGTCCTTGAACTGTTGGCTGTCTATCTCTCTATCTTCCATGTGCCAGAAGCATGAACTGCCATACCTTGCTTAGTTTCAATATATTTATGCTAAAATATCCATTCACAATGTTTGAAGACTCCAAAGAATACACAATAATGGACAATGTTTTTTTTTGTTTTTTGTTTTTGTTTTCAAGAGAGGGTTTCTCTGGGTAGTCCTGGCTGTCCTGGACTCACTTTGTAGACAAGGCTGGCCTTGAACTCAGAGATCCAGCTGCCTCTGCCTCCAGAGTGCTGGAATTACAGGCATGTGCCACCACACCCTGTTAATTTTTTTTAAAGCTAATTTGGTTAATGTTCTTTTCTTCTTATTAATTAATTAATTTATTATTTTTACAGCATTCTGCCTGCATGCCAGAGGAGGGCACCAGATCTCAGTATAGATGGTTGTGAGCCACCATTTAGTTGCTGGCAATTAAAGTCAGGACCTTTGGAAGAGAGCAGCCAGTGCTTTTAATCGCTGTGCCATTTCTCCTGCCCCAGTTTTTATTTTTTGTTTAGAAAGTTAGAGAAATGATTTTCCTTATTTTTGTTGGGGTGGAGGGAAGAAAGGAGGTGCTGCACAGGTGAGACAGTTGAGCCACCTGACTCCGATGCTGGGAGACTATCGGTGCACTTAACCATTGAGCCATTGTTCAGCCTAGTGGAAACCAAAGTTTGTTTTTTTTTAACCTGTATTTATGTCTGTGGGTGTCTGATTTTGGAGTTACATACAATTCTGAGCTGCCACGTGGTTGCTGGGAATTGAACTCAGCATCTTTTGGAAGAATAGCCAGTGTTCTTAACTTCTGAACCATCTTTCCAGCCCCAAAACCAAAGTCTTAAATTTACTTAGGGATAAAATATTGCTAAAAAACAGATATTATTATTATTTGAAAAACAACACAATTCTCAGTGTTGTTTTAGTTTATAAAATAATTAAACTATATTAAAATTCAAGTGGACTTGATAAATATCTGTAGAACATTTTATTCAATAGAAGCAGAATATACCGTTTTCTCAGCACCATATGGCACTTTCTTTAAATATACATTCTCAGACACAAAACAAGTGTTTGTACGTAGAAAAGAATCTCTCTAACCTTATCTTTTCTGATGAAAGTACAAAAACTAGACGTCAGTAGCAAGAGAAATGATAGAAACTGTACAACTGTGTTAAGTGTAGTAATAAATAGTATTATTAAATAATAACAGCCTTGAATGACCAGCATGTCAGTGGAGAGATCTGAAGAAGTTAAAAGGATTTCAGAATTGAAAGAAAATAAGCAAACAGGTCACCAGAACCTTAGGGTACAGTGAAGGCAGTACTCAGAGGAAATCTTATAGCTATGATAAATAGCTTATATTAAAAAATAGAGGGGCTGGAGAGATGGCTCAGCATTTAAAGTACACACTGCTCTTGCAGAGCACTGTTTTTACATATTTACTGAGTTCAGTTCCTAGCACCTACATGGTCAGTTCAAAATCATCTGTAACTCCAGCTTCTCAGGAATGTACCAGCTTTTTCTAGAGTCCAGGGGTACTTCTGTTCAAGTGCAAGTATCCTACACAAACATGTGCAAATACGTAATTATAATTTTAAAAGTTTAAAGGTCAGGCATGTTAGTACATGCCTTTAATCCTAGCATTTGTGGGTTTGTAGACAAGACATCTCTGTTAATTTAAGGTCTTACCTAGAACATGAGAAGATGTTCTAGGCCAGCAAGGGCTACATAATGAGAATCTTTAAAAAACAAGCCAGGCTTGGTGGTGTATGCCTGTTACCTAGTGCTTGGGGAGGCAGAGGCAGGTGAGTTTGAAGCCAGCTTGGCCTACAAAGCCAATCCAGGACAGCCAGGGGTACACAGAGAAATTCTGTCTCAATAAAGCAAAAACAACAACAACCACAAACAAACAAAACAAAAGAAAAACAACAAACAAAAGACAACAAAAACATAAACACAAAACAGCAGCAACAAAAACAAAACCCAGATAGACCTCAAATAAATAATCTAATGATACACTTCAAGATTCTAGAAAAATAAGAACTATTCAAACCCCAAAGTAGTAAACATTAAAAATTAATAAAGATCAGACCAAAAATGTAATGAAACAAATTAAAAGTACAGTATATGTAATTAGAGCTGATTTTCTGAGGGAGAATGAAAAATTCGGAGAAATCCCTAGCTGCGCTAATGAAAATAGAGTGAAGTGTCAAATTAAAAAATAAAAAGGGAAGGTTTTAGTGAAACCATCCAGTGAGAAAGTATCATTAGGGAGTACTTTGTAAACTTACATTACAAAAAACTGTAGAATCTAATAGAAGAAATGGATAAATTTGACTAACCAAATTAAATAACACAGAGCTAGAACAATCAACAGAATTGAAATGATAGTAAAATGTCTCCAAACAAAGATCAGCTCAAGACTGGACAGATGCACTACCCGATTCTACCAGCCCTTAATGAAGAGCTTACACCAGTGTCCCTCAGATTGTTGTATACAGTAGACGTGGAAACCACCAGATTCGCTCTGCCCAGGGCTGATTAGGTGCCTGTGCACACACGCACACATACATACGCGTGTGTGCTCTCTCCCTCTCATACACATACACACATACACATCAGTTATTTCGGTGAGGAGGGAGACAAAATTATCCAACATTTTTGCAAACTGGATTCAAGAACACATTAAGAGTATATGTCATGAACAAGTTTATTTTATTACAGTGATTGTAAAATTAATAGTATGGGCTTTTTCTATGCCTGGTCTCTAGCTCCCAGACAGTGACATGGAGACCTATTGTATTTATTAGTAAGCTTCAAAGCACTATAGGTGGGCAGACTCTCCTTTATTCTAACCTGACTATGCTGCTCTGGATATTTCCCAGCCATGTGCCTCATTACCTGCCATCTAGTCTCAACCTGGCTACTCCTGCTCCATCTGTCTCCTCATGGTAACCTTCTCATGGTCTGTAAAAGGAACTTTTATTCATCTGTTTCAGTTGTTGTCTCGGAGGCTTACTGCCTCCTTCTGCTAACATAGGCCTAGTCCTGGAAGCTTCTAGCCTCCATAAAATCTAATCTAGGCCTAGAATGTTTTTCAGCATCCGAGACTTACTGCTTTACCTAGCTCACCTTTCTTGTTCTCACTGAGCTCTGAGCTGGCTGGTTCAACTCAGCTGTTTTGGCTCAAACTCCTCTTCCAGTTGCCTTATTCAATCTGGCTTCTCTCTCTGCCTCTCAATTTCTTTGTTTGGCTTCAGACTAACTCAAGCAATCTGCTTTAACTTCCTGGCCCCTGTCATTCTCTGGCTCGTTGGTCTTCACTGAGTTCTCTCTCTGCAACCTGACTCTATTACTGTCCTGGTAAAAACTGCCTCTTTTCACTCTGCATTTCCCCTTAAGTAGCTTCTCTATCCTCTCAGAGTTGGCTGCATCCTATTCTGTCAAATCTTCTCTGATTTGTCATCTTTTCTGCCACACAGACATAACTTTCAGACATGGGCGCTTCCTTCTACAAACTTAACGTTACGTTCATTGCTTGGGATTAAAGGCATGTACCACCACTCCTGAACCTAAGCTTTTCTTTACCTCAAGCTTGCTCTGTTCCAGGCTGGCCTTGAACTGATATCTACTTGCCTCAGTCTCCTGGATTAACGGTGTGTCTATATTCCAGCAAGATCACACAGACCTACCTAGAAGATCTTTGGATGTGATCTCTTGCTAGCTGGATCACACAACCCTGGAAGACCTTTAGATATGGTCTTTTGCTAGAACAGCCATGTTCTGATCAAAAATCTGCTACAATGTTCACTCTTCTCTCTCTCTTTCTACCTGGGACTCTCTCTAACTGGGATTGGAAGTCCTGTTTCAACTCTCCTCTCTTGTCCAGCTGTTGGTGTTCAGTTCTTTATTAACTAATCAGAGATGAAAGTTTTTATACAACATTGAGACAGAAGATTCTGGGCTGGAGAGATAGCTCAGCTGTTAAAGGCTAGGCTCTCAACCATAAGTATAAGAAACAGGAGATTTTTCAATAGTAATGACAATGTCCATGTCCAGATCTCTGGGCACAGAAATCAGTATCTGAATACACAGTGCACAAAACTATTTCCCAGCAAGGGTTGATATTAGGTCTTAAACCTGGGACAAATGGCTAACTGAGGTGCCAGTTTAACACCATAGTGGACCTGGCCTTCAAGGTCTCCCAGCATCCCTCAGTCTGTACCTTTTAAATAGTATGGCTGTCATATTTTCTCCCTTACCCTAAACTTTTTCAGCCTAGGGCTGCTCTTTTCCCAGATGTCTTGTATATAATCCAGCTATTTTATTTACTTTGCCCTTTTTGTCTACCCTTTTCTTTCCTTTCCCCTCCCTCTTCACATGGCCTAGTTCAGGGTCATGTTCATTCTGGACTCTCCCAGATACTCCTGCCTCTATCTATGCACTCGCTTTTATTGACAATAAACTTTTTCCTCCATCATATGTAGGAACAGTTGTGCCCACTTTTTAAATTTCTTTTTTTATTCATTTGGTGCTGAAATCCTACTTCCTGCTAACAGCTGCAATGCTTCGCATTCAGATATCAGTAAGTGTAATTTAGGATAGAAATAGACAGAAACAACATGGTCTCAGATGATGCCTTCATAAAAAGTTCAACATCCCTTCATGGTAAAAGTCCTGAGTTAACTAGGAAGAGAAGTAATACATTTCCATGTAATAAAGAACACTTACAACAAACCTTTCCTGAATATTATATGAAGTTTAGAAAAACTGAGACTACGTCCTCTAAGTCTGGAAATGACACAAAGATGCCTCTCTTAGCTCAAAGTCTTACGTAGAGCCTAAGATAGAATAAAGAAAAGGAATACAAATAGGAAAGGAAGAATTAATTTCTATTTTCAAGTGACACGATCCACCACAAAACTCTAATATTTGAGAAATATTTTTAACAATGTGGTAGAGTACAAAATCAACCTATAAAAATCAGTATATGTCAATAATAAACTTTTTAAATCATTTTATCAATAGCCTTTTAAAATATATCAGTAATAAACTTGCCAAGAAAGAAAAAGGGGAAAAAAACTCATCCATAATAGCTTCAAAAGAAAACCAGAAACAAACCAGCTGTAGGAGTAAACATAAGCATGAAATAAAAGACCTTTATACTAAAAACTGTGAACACTGAGGAAGCCAGGGAAAGGAGTCACATAATCATCAGTTGGAAAAGTAATGTTATAAAAATGACTATGTCAGTAAAAGTAATTTGCAGATTCAATATATTTCCCGTCAAAGCCCAATGGTATTCACAGAATTAGAAAAAAGATATTGAAGCAAAAGATCACAAATAGCTAAGACAATTTTATGCAGAAAAAAACATTGCTAGAGTTATTATAGTACCTGGTCTCAAATGATATTATATAGCCTAGTAAGAAAACCAGAATGATATTGACACAGAGACAGACATGTGGACTAATTGAATGGACTCAAAGACCGGCAAAGACCTGCTAAGAAGTCCATAGTGTTGTAACCACCTGAGTTTCCTTTGAAAAGGCTCTGACAAGCATACATTGGGAAAAGAAAGCCTGTTAACGTGATACTGGGAAAATTGTATTTCTACATGTAGAAGATTGAAACAAGACCCATGTCTTCCACAGTGTACAACATTAAGGATTGATGAAAGATTTAATGTTTGAATCTTTGAAATTACCAGAGAAAAACATAGGAGAAACACTTAAAGATTAAGGGATAGGACAGGAGGTGGTGGCACCCACCTTTAATGTCAGCACTTGGGAGGCAGAGGCAGGCAGATCTATGTGAGTTCAAGGCCATCCTTGTCTACAGAGCCTAGTTCCGGGACAGCCAGGGCCACACAGAAAAAATCTATCTCAAAAAACAAACAACAACAAAACAAAAGATTAAGGGTTAGGCAGGTATTTTTTGAAAAGCAATCCAGTGGTATAGGAAACAGTACCAAGAATTGACTTAAAAGCCTTTGCACAACAAAGTCAGAGCTTACAGAAGGTTAGGGGAGTGGATCTTTCTTTACTGTACTTAAGACAGAGGTTAATATTTAGGAAATATAGAAAATGGCAAAGATCAAATACCCAAACTAAACCAAAACAGACAAAGATAAGTCATTCAATCAATAAATTTGCCGATGAATGGAATAGATACTTCTCCCCACGCTCCAAAAAAATGTATTCTGGAAGTGGGGATTTTTAGATCATATGACAATTTTAGTTTCATCTTTTTAAACTGTATTATTTTTGTAAATTGTTTACATTACATATTAGCACCAATTGTATAGAATCTTAATATATCCCCAAACCCCACATTATTTTCTGTGTTTTTGGTAGCATCTGTTGTAACTAATATGTAATATTGTTACTGCCTAGGTAGGGTTCTTGATTGGGTGTGTTTTCTCTGCCAGTTAAAAAATTAAAAGGCCAGAAAAATCTTTTAGTGTCACAACAGTTAACAATAGGGAAATTCTCAAACACAGCAGTCCAGCGAAGAAAGAATTTAGCAAGCACACAGAGAGGAACCCTGCAAAGCAAATGGGGCCTGGGAGCTGGAAAATCCACTCCTCAAGGGCTAAAGTCTTCCAATGGGTCTTCCTCCCAATGATTGGTGGCTGATGGCCACACAACTGTTAATAAATGTGTCTGATCTGCCTTGAACTACTTTGGCTAATCTGTCAGCAGGGGTCTAAGGTTTTGCCTCAGATTGGAGAGCAAAGAAGAAGCAGCCATCTTGGAAATTCACCATCTTTATTCCTAGTTATGCCGCCTCCCATCTGTTTGCCTATCAGGGAATCTAAGTCCTCAATATCTCACTGTATTGTTTACTTTTTTTTTTTTTTAAGTTTGAGTGCATGTTGGCTGTCAATGTCTTTGAAGAAATCTCTCTTCAAGTCCTTTGCCTGAGTTATAGCCAGGTTATCTGGGGTCTTTTTGTTTAATAAACCTTTTTCATACATTCTGAATATTATCCTTTTTCAGATACATGATTTGCAGAACTCTCAGATTCTATTATCTGTCTTCTCATTGTGATTGTTTTCATTGATATATAGAAGTTTTCTAGTTTCATGTGGTCTATGTTCTATCTTTGCTTTGTTACCTATAATTTTGGTGCCATGTTCAGGAAGTCATTGCCAAATTTAGGGTCATGAAGCTTTCTATCTGTTTTCTTTGAGGAATTTTGTAGTTTTGTATCTTACATATAAGATATACTAGAATTTTAAAGGTCAGATGTGATGGGTCACATCTGTATAATTTGAATATCTAGAAGGCTCAGGCAGGAGGATTATAATAATGAGTTAGAAGTCAGTCTGGGCTGTGTAGTCAGCCAATCCTAGAGTGAAATCTTGTCTCAAAAATACCCCAGACCACAACATTCTGGGAGGCAGAGACAGGCAGATCTTGGTGAGTTTGTGGCCAGCCTGGTTCACTAAGTGAACCCAGGGCAGCCAAGGCTACACAGAGAAATTCTGTCTCAAAGAACCAAAACCAGAACAAACAAACAAACAAACAAACAAACAAAAAAGCCAAAGAAAACAAAATCCCCAGACCAGTGTGCGTACCCATGCCTGCATGTGCATGTGTCTGTGTACAAAAACAGACAAAGCAAGCCTGTGCCAGGGACTAGATTCTGTTTTTTTTTTTTTTTTTAGCACTGCAGTACTTAGTTTTCTTTTTAAAGTATGTCTCAGTGTTCATGGAGTTCTTGATGTTTCCCAGTTTCCTATTATAAATTTTTCTGTGAGCATTATTGTTATGTAAATTGACTAATAACGTATAAGAAAACACCTTCTACAGGTTGGGAAGATGGCTTAGTATGTATGGGTAAAGGTATTTGTTAGGCAAGCCAGGTGACCTAGGACAGAACCTACTTCACCAGATCTCTACATGTCCACTGTAAGCACAGTATATGTGTGCTCTTCTTACCTCACACTCACAGGGACCATAATAAAAACTAGGGACTGGAGAGAAGGCGTACTGGTTAAGAATACTGGCTGTGCTTCCAGAGGACCTGGGTTGGATTCATAGTACACACATTGCGGCTCATAACAGTCTGTGGCTCTAGTTCTGGGGATTTGTTGCCTTCTTCTGGCGTCTGAAGGCATTGCATACGCGTGCTGCATAGAGGCAAGACATAAACATAGACAAAACACTCATACATAAATAACAATTCCCATATGTAGAATTCTGTCATAAGAAGAGTTTCTTACAGTAAGCCTCAGTCTGAAACAGCTTTAAAATTCATTACTCTATGGCACGGTTGATACACTTTTTAAAAATGAAAGACAGTAAACATGTTAGACTTCATGTTAGACTTTAGATGTATGTCTATGTTGCAGCAATACACCTGTGTAACAGTTAATCTGAACTGTTATAGGCAGTATGTGAATGATTTAGTGTTTGTTTCCAATGTTTATGGATGCTTTCAATTTCATATAATTCTCTTGTGTCAGAACACATTCATTTTATTTTTTCCTCAACCACTTGAAATGTGAAAACGAGTAGCTCATGGTGCATATGAGATTAACAGGTAACTCTTGGGATTTGTATACAGTTTAATTCTGCTTGTTAGGTGATTGCTAAGGAGTATAAATTCTCAAGTTTTGTAGGAATACAAAATTTAATTCTTGTGGGCCAGTAGTGGCATACACCTTTAATCCCAGCAGAGACAGAGGCAGGTAAATCTCTGAGTTTGAGGCCAGTCTGATCCATAGATCGAGTTCCAGGACAGCTAGGACTACACAGAAAAACCTTGTCTCCCAAAACAAAAGCAAATAATTTCTGAGAATTTCATTCATTGACACTTTTGGCATTGGTGAATTAGTGTTGTAGTTACCTCAGATCGGGCCCACATATTATCTACCAAAATATAAAAATATTAACAGAATGGGACTTAAAATATGAAACTCACTTTATATATTTACTTATTTATGCTTGTGTACGTGTGTGGTTGTGCCATGTTGTACATAGAAGTCATCATACAACTTGCAGAAATCTGTTCTTTCCTTCCATCATTTTTGTCTTGAGAATCAAACTTAGGTCACCAGGCTTGGTTTGGCGTCAGTGCCATCCTGCTGGCCCTTCATTTCGAATTTTCCGGATTAATAATAATTAATAGTAATTCATTTGAACATTTTTTCATGTTTATTGGCCATTTAAAATTTTATAAGATGACTTTTAGTAAATCTATTGCCCATTTCCCATGTTGTTGATCTTTATTGAATTACGGTAGTTCTCTAACTATTTGGAGCAATTAAATTTCTAGTTACTGCATTAGCTTTTTCTCCACTGTGCGATACTTGCATATATTTAACCTAATTTTAATGTAGTTGTTAATAAATGCATTTTTTCCTCTGTGGTTCACATTTCCCCGTTATAAAATCTTGGTAAACTTTATTTATTTTATTTTTGAGACGAGGTCTCCTTACATAGCACTGGCTGTCCTGGAACTTACTATATAGACCTTCACCTGCCTCTGCCTCCCAAGTGCTGGTATTAAGGGCTCATGTCACCGTGCTGTGCTTCTGATAAACTAAAATGGAACTTTCCTCGGACACAGACATTATATTTATATGCTTAGGCACTATAGTTGGGCAGATTCTCAGCTGTTCTAAGCTGACAACCCTGGCCTGGCTAATGTCCCGCCACATGGCCCATTTGCTCTCCTCAGTACCTTAGTCCCGGCACCTGTTTCTTCCTCCATGTCAGGTTGGAGACTCTTTCCATGCCTGATTCTTTCCCAGAGTTCCTATCTCTCCACAGAAGTCCCACCTTCTTTTCCTACCTTTGCTATAGGGGGTTCAGCTCTTTATTAAACCAATCAGAAGGTGTGGAGGGAGTGTTTACAAAATATGGTGCAGCAAAGAATAACAATCCAAAGTTCTCCCAGGGCTTGTAATCAGATCTCTGCTGGTACAGAAATCAGGATTTGACTAATACAAAGGCAATCTTTACACAGTGTACAAAAGAACCACCCCAGCAATAAACTTTTTAATTTAGTATTGGATAGGACACTTTTTCTTTTTGCATGTTAATAAATTGTCTGTTATTGTTTAGTAGTTATCTTCTAAGTGATGTGCAAAAGCTACTGTTTGATTTTTATTTAACCAGTACCAGTTAAAACCAAGTTATTCAATTAAGTTAGCTGTATAGTGTCATGACAAACATACCTGAAAATTGTTTGAGGATTGTTTTACTTATTCTTGTTTCTGTTTATATTAGATTTTTGTTTAATTCTGTTTGTTTGTTTGACATAGGGTCTCACATTGGCCTTGGACTTGGCTTTTGTAGAAGAGGACAGCCTTGAATTTCTAATCCTTCTCTGTCTCTGTACATTTTCTGAGTGCTGGAGTTAGAGCTGTTTATGTTTTTATGCCTGGTTTACATGGTGCTGGCAGTGGAATTCAGGGCTTGTAGGATGAATGGCCTGCGCTGCTCCTACTGAACTGAACATCTCTTGCTGTTTTCTTAGCAAAACAAAACCATAAAATAGAAAAAAATGTAGAAGGGTTTGATTGGGTTTGCCTTAAGTATATGGACAAATGAATCTTGTCAATATACTTACTAATATCTTTCAGTTTATCTAAATATGATGCCTTTCAGTAAAAGAAAATAATTCTATAAAGAATTTTAGTACTCATGTTTTCTTATTTTAGCAATTAAGTTTTTAAAAAATTTATGTATATGGATGTTTTGCCTGCTTGTATGTCTGTGCATCACATGCATACCCTATTGACAGAGGTTAGACTGAGGATCCCCCGGAACTGGAGTAACAGATGGTTATTAGCTGTCATGTGAGAGCTGGTAACCCAACAAGGCTGTTGAGAAGAGCAGATACTGCTGAGTCATCGTTCTAGCCCTACAACATTTCAGTCTGTGACTGATTCTGGCCTTCAGTGTGGAGCAGTCCTTCCTTTATCAGTCTCTAACTGTTGGCTTTATAGTTACAGGCTGTTAAGTAAAGCTAGCAGTTAGGCCCTATTTAATTTGGCTACTGGGTTTTCTTGTTCTTGTTTTTTTTCAAGACAAGGTTTCTCTGTATAGCCCAGCCCTGGCTGTCCTGGAGCTCACTCTGTAGACCTGGTTGGCCTCCAATTTACAGAGATCAGCCTGCCTCTGCCTCCTGAGTACCGGGATTAAAGGCATGTGCTACCAATACCACCTGGTGAAAGCCGGCCCATTTTAAAAAGATGGATAGTTTTCATACAGTTCTCTTCTAAATAATTTTTATATGTTATATGTATGTTTTTGTGTGTGTGCATACACTTGAGAGAGAGATTGTGTATTTCTGTGTATGTGAGACAGGTAGAGGTGTGTGTGTATCAGTTAACAACTTTGAGACAAGATTGCTCATGCTTCATGCTCTAGGCTATCCAGCTTTTGAGCTTATGGGTGATTCTCCTAATCCACCTTTCATATTGATTATATAGGAGTGCTGGGATTACAGATGTGCATTTCCTTTTATTTTTTAGTGATTTATTTATTATATATACAGTGTTCTGCCTGCATGTATGCCTGTACTCTAGAAGAGGGCACCAGATTTCATTATAGATGGTTGTGAGCTACCATTTGGTTGTCAGGAATTGAACTCAGGACCTCTGGAAGAGCAGTCACTGCTCCTAACATCTAAGTCATCTCTGCAGCCCAAGCATTTCCTTTTTAAATACTCTCCCCAATATAGTTTCCTTTTAGTGGTGGCAAAGATCAACTTAGGATCTGGTATACATGAAGCAGGCAATTATATTTATAAAACATAAATATAATTATATTTTAATTAGGTTTATTATATCAGGCAGATATTTACCTGCTGAGGCAAGGTGCTGTTTATTTTTATCTTTTGGATTTTCGAGGCAGGGTTTCTGTGTATAATCTTGGCTATCTTTGACTCTTTTTTTGTAGATCAGGCTGGCCTTGTACTCCCAGAGATCCACCTGCAGAGTCTGGGATTTAAAGGTGTGCACCACCATGCCTGGCTACGTTTTTTCTGTAATAATTTTTTCAGCTGATTTTTTTTTTCATCTTGATCGCAGCCCCCTCTATCCTTTCTGGTCCCACCCTCTTCCCTCTTTTCCCACTTCCCTTCTCATCAGAAAAGGGGAGCTCCCCACCCCCTCATATCAACCCAACCTGGCACATCAAGTTGTATCAGGACTAAAGTGCATTCTCTTCCATTGAGGCCACACAAGGCAGCCTAGCTAGGGGAAAGTGATACAAAAGCAGACAATAGAGTCTATGTCAGAGACAGCCCCTCTTCCCCCCATCCACTTGCTAGGGGACCCACATGAGGACCAAGGTGCCCATCAGTTTTACATATGTATGGGAGGGGGTCTAGGTCCAGTCCATGCATGATCTTTGGTTAGTGCTTCAGTCTCTGTAAGGCCCCCTGGGCTTAGATTAGTTGACTTTGTTGGTCTTGTGTGGAATTCTTGTCCCTTCAGGGTCCTTCTATCATTTTCCCCACTCCTGTACAAGACTACCTCAACCCCACCTAATGTTTAGATGCAGTCTCAGGATTTGTTTCCATCTGTAGGTGGAGCCTTTCAGAGAACAAGTATATTTGGCTCCTGTCTGAGAGCAAAGCAGAGAATCATTAACAGTGTTAGAAGTTGGCTCTCTGCCATAGGGTAGCTCTCAGGTTGGGTCAGTCATTTGTTGACCATTCCCTTAATCTGTGCTCCATCTTTATCCTTGCACATCTTGTAGGCAGGGTAAATTTTGGGTTGAAGGTTTTGTGGATTGGTTGGTGTCCCCCTCTGTCCTGGAAGCTCTGCCTGGCTAGGAGGTGGCCACTTCAGTCTTCATGTTTCCCGCGTCTAGGAGTCTCAGCTAGTCACCCTGGTATCCTTCTAGGAGCCCACCACTCTCTTGCAGTCCTCCAGGTTGTTCTAGATATGCCCTCTTCCTGTTTCCCTTTTCTCTCCCAGCCCTCTCGCCTCCCACCCCACTCTGCTTACATTTGACCCCTACCTTTGCTCCCCTCCCCACATCCTCTCCCATCCAGTTCTCTCTCTTCATCCACTTCTGATGTCTATTCTGTTTCCCCTTCTGAGTGTAATTCAAACATCCTCCCTTGGCTCTCCTTGTTACTTAGCTTCTTTGGGTCTGTGGATTGTAGTATGGCAATCCTGTGGCTAATGTCTACCTCTAAGTGAGTACATACTATGTGTATCTTACTGGTTTTGAAGTATCTCACTCAACAGTATTTTCTAGTTCCATCCATTTGCTTGTAAGTTCATGATTTTCCCGCTTTTAATAGCTGAGTAGTATTCCATTATGTAAATAGAATTCTATTATGTAAATTCCATTATGTAAATGGAATACTCTGTTCATTCTTCGGTTGAGGGAGATCTGGGTTGTTTCTGGTTTCTGGCTATTATGAATAAAGCTGCTATGAAAATAGTTGAACAAATGTCCTTGTTGTATGGTGGAGCACCTTTATGATATATGCCCAGGAGCAGTATAGCTGGGTCTTGGATAGAGCTATTATTCCCAATTTTCTGAGAAAGCACCAGATTGATTTCCAAAGTGGTTGTACAAGTTTGCACTCCCACCAGCAATGTAGGAGGGTTCCCCTTGCTCCACATCCTGGCCAGCATGTGCTGTCACTTGAGTGTTTGATCTTAGCCATTCTGACAGGTGGAAGATGGAATCTCAGAGTCATTTGCATTTTCCTGATGGCTAAGGACATTGAGCATTTTTTAAAGTTCTCGGCCGTTAGAGTTCAGAATTCTGTTTAGTCCTGTACCCCATTTTTAAAAATTGGATTATTTGATTTGTTGGTGTTTAATTTTTTTTAAATAATTTTTATTTTTTTATATTAATCATAGGTTATTTACTTTGTATCCCAGCTGTAGCCTCCTCCCTCATTACCTCCCAATCCCACCCTCCCTCATCTCCTCCCTGCCCCTTTCCAAGTCCACTGTTAGGGGAAGTCTTCCCTTCCATCTGACCCTAGCTTATCGGGTATCTTCAGGACTGGCTGCAATGTCTTCCTCTTTGGCCTAGCAGGACTGCTCCTCCCTCAGGGGGTGGGGTGGGGTGGGGAGGTCAAAGAGCCAGCCATTGAGTTCATGTCAGAAATAGTTCCTGTTCCCCTTGGATCCCATTTGGAACCTGAGCTACCATGGGCTACATCCGAGCAGGGGTTCTAGGTTATATCCATACATGGTCCTGTGCCCTGATATATTTGGTCCTTGGGGAGCTTCTGTCCTCTCCAGGTGTTTAATTTCTCGAGTTCTTAATATATTTTGGATATTAGCCATTAAGCAGATGTAGGGTTGGTGAAGATCTTTTCTAGTGTATTTTGTCCTATTGATGGCGTCCATTGCTTACAGAAGCTTTTCAGTTTCATGAGGTTCCATTTCTTAATTGTTGATCTTAGAGCCTGAGCTGTTGGTGTTCTGTTCAGGAAGCTGTCTCCTGTATCAATTCCCCAGTTTTTCTTTTATTTGATTTAGTGTATTTGGTTTTATGTTGAGGCTTTTGATTGGCATAAAAATAAACAGGTTGATTAGTGGAATTGAATAGAAGACCCAGAAATAAACCCACACACTTACAGATACTTGATTTTTGACAAAGAAGTTAAAGTTATACAGTGGAAAAAAGAAAACATCTTCAACTGAATATCTGCATGTAGAAGGATGCTAGAGGATCTGTACTTATCACCCCACAAAACTTAAGTCCAAGTGTTTGTTGCTTATTAATTTATTACTTCTAAACAGTTTGTTTTGCTTTATTTTGTTTGTTATGTGTGGTCTGCACACAGGTGTAGAGAAGCTGTACATCTGTATATATATGCATATGCAAAGATTAGGGGGGAGATAATGCTGAATATTTTCTTTGTACCTCTCTTCGCTTCTGAGACAGTCTCTCTCTGAACCTGAAACTTCTCTTTAGCTAGACTGATTGTCAGCAGACTTTTTCCTATTCCCATGCTGAGGTTACCCCATGTTGGCTTTTACCAGTGTGTTAGCGATTTGAACTCAGGTCTTCTTGCTGCTTACACAGTAAGAATTTTTACTCACTGAGATATCTGCCTCTCCAGCCTTTTGGTTTTGAGACAGTCTGTGTTCCTAAGGCTGATCTCAAACACTCAAGTAATCTTCCTGCCTTAGTAACTTTAGTAAACAGGGGTTATTCACATGCCGAAGTATTTTTTCTTTTTTCTTTTTAAGTTGTGTGTGTATGTATGTATGTATGTATGTATGTATGTATGTATGTATGTATGT
>NW_026591598.1:5870556-5928578 GCF_907164565.1 Psammomys obesus | reverse complement strand
TGTATGTATGTATGTATGTATGTATGTATGTATGTATGTATGTATGTATGTTTTTTCAAGACAAGTTTTCTCAGTAATCTGGCTGTCCTGGAACTCAGTGTGTAGACCAGTCTGGCCTCAAACTCAGAGATATGCTGTCATCTACCTCTGAGTGCTGGGGTTAAAGGCATACACCACTACTGCTTGGCTTAAAATATTCGTTAATATGCTACATTTTAACATGACTTTGTACAGTGTTTAAAAATTTTATCAGGTTATGCATATAGATTCTGGATGGTAAAGTGGTTGCTTAGACTACATGAGACTGATGAAAAATTTAAAAACTGTATAAAGTTGTAATTCTACTTGACACATGCATACACTTTTTCAAGAGTTTATGGTTTTATTTATATGTTTTCAGGTGGGGTATCATGTTTCTCAAGTAAGCTTTGAGCTTGCTATGTAAGGACAACCTGACCCTCCTGCCTATCCTTCCTGTGTGCTGGGGTTTCAGGTTTATGCCAGTGCACTTGGTTTGTTTGATGTTGGGATCAAAATCCAGGCTTTATGCTTGGTAGGTGTAAACTCTACCAAATGAGCCAATGAATCCACGAATCAATGCTTTTATTATATATTTTTATTAATAACAGATCACTTTACATTAACCTTGTTACAAACACCTTTTTCATTTTTTTTTCTTGGTTTTCAAGACGGTTTCTTTGTGTAGCCTTGGCTGTCTACTTTGTAGACCAGGCTGGCCTCAAACTCACATAGGTCTACCTACCTCCTTCTCCCCAAGTGCTGGGATTACAGGCGTGCTCCACCACGCCTGGCTTATGATTATTTTGAATAAGAAGTATTATGCCCTTTTTATGTTATTGTTCCTAAATTTTGTTACTTTTGAAAATGAATTTTTATGTGTAGGTTCTTATTACAAGAACGATTTACATAACTCATACCTTAATAAATGCAATAAGATTTTAAAATAAACTTGTGTCTGTAGTGGTGCACTTAGAACCCTAGCATCTAAAAATTTTTCTCCCAGTGACTGCTCAAATTACCTAATTTCTTTTTTGCTCTGTTTATTTGCAGTGCCGGGAAGTTAAATTCTCTTTGATAAAACTTTTAGGACTTCATTAAATAACCTTCAAGGTAATAGTCACCTTTGGCTGATTCCTGATTCCACTTGAATTAGTTATTATCATTTGTCATGTGATTATAATTTCTGTTCACTTTTATCAAATAGGCCCCACTGCGCACCTTCAATCTCAGTACTTGGGAGGCAGGCCTCTGTGGATTTGAACCCAGCCTGGTCTATATAGTGAGTTCCAGGACAGCCTGGACTATGTAGAGAGACTACCAACAAACAAAACCAAAAAAAAGAACCAATGAGGTTAGGGAGCTGTTTCAGTGGGAAAGAGTGCTTGCTGTCCACAAGCATTGGATTATGAATTAGACTCCTTAGCACGCACATAAAAAGCTGGGCACTAACTCCAGTATTTAGAGGAGTGTGGTGAGGGTAGAAACAGGTGAATCCCTAGAGCTCTTGCTGGCCAAGTAGCTTTAGCCAAAAGAGTGAGCCTTCTGTTAAGAGATTCTGTCTCAAGGAATTAACTGAGAATAATAAAGCAGGACACGAACATCTTTCTGTGGCCTCTGCATGTCCACTAACCTAAATTCATGTGTGTCCCATATACGCCCTTCCACCCCTTATATGCATATACAGAATCAAGTATAATCTCATTCTGTCTTCAGAAATGGCTGAAAAGTAATACTTTTATACAGTATAACTGTTAGTATTTTCTTTCAAAATTTTTATAAAATTATAAGGTCCTGAGTTTTTTTGAGACAGGCTTGAGAAGTATGTATACGCCACTGTCTTTGAATGTAGTGATCCTCTGCCTCCTGAATACATGCACAACCATGTGAGGCAGCTTTTAATTTCTGTGTGTGTATGTGTGTGGAATTTGCTGATAAAACAAAGGTAGCCTTTGTCTCCTTGCTCTTTAAATTCCTTTTCCTTTCTGTTTCACAGTCTTTCTGTGTTCATTTAGGTTAGCCCTCTACTTGTAATGCTTTTGATTCTACCTCCCGAGTTTTAGGACTGCAGGTCTATGACCTTTGGAGCTTTCTCTCCTTAAAATTATTTTTAGAAATTACATTTACTCGTGTGTGTGTATGTGTGTGTGTGTGTACATGTGTGCACACACATAGATGTATGTATTACGTGTGCTTGTGTGGTGGTCAGAGAAGGTGGTTATCTCTTTGCACCATGTTTGTCATAGGTATTGAATTTAGGATATCAGGGTTAGCAGAGTGCCTTTATCTACTGAGCCATCTTGTCAGTCATGAAGATTGCTTGACCTGAAGATTTTAAACTGAATTTGCTTTCTTTAACTGATGTAATATTAGTCAATTATCTCTGTTTTACTAATTAGTTATTTCTAAAACATCTATCCATTTTATTTAGGTGGTCAGTCTCTGTCTATCTGTCTGTCTCTCAGTTTTCAAGGCAGGCATTTTCTGTTTATCCTTGGCTGTACTGGAATGTGCCACCCTCAGAAAATCGTCTAATTAGTTAAACTTACTGCTTCTTAGCTTTTTGGCTAGCATTAATTAAATGCAAATCATTGCAGGTGAAATGTGACCACTATTTTATTTTCAGTTTTCAATAAAATCTAGTATTTTCCCTTATTTTATTATGGATAGGGGTAATCTGTATCTTTCTCTTCTTTTATGTTAGCTACTTTTCTGTTGCTGTTACTAGACACGTGACAAGAAGCAATATAAATTAGAAGTGGTATATTTTGGATTATAGTTCTGGGGGAACACAATTGGTCATGGCAGGGAAAAGCATGGCGACAGCAGTATTAGGCAGTTTAAGGTTATATAGTGCAGAGAGAGCTGAATGCTGGTGCCAGGCTTTCTTCTTCATTCTCCCCCTCTTTCTTAAGATTTGTTTATCTTTTAATGTTTGTGTTCTGTATAAATGGGCAGTATTTGTGTCTGGTGCACAAATAGGCAGTCAGAAGAGGGCATCAGATCGTTTATAACTGGTGTGACAAGTTATCCTTTAGTTGGTTGTGATCTGCCTTATACGTGCTGGGAACTGAACCCTGATCCTCTACAAGAACAGCAAGAGCTCTTAACTGCTGAACTGCTTTTTCCAGCCCGTTACTTTTCTTTTAATTTATTCCAAGTGGGTCTTCTCTGCTCAGTTAAACATGGAAACATCCTCGTAGTTACACTCAGAGGTGTCTTATCTGGTGATTCCAAATCTACATCTAATTGACACGTTCTATAGCTTAAATTAAAAAATATTTTGGAATACAGTTTGTTTTTATTATTGTATTTATTAATATCTATCTATCTGTCTGTCTGTCTATCTATCCATCTATTCATCCATCCAGTATTCTGCCTGCATGTACACTACATGCCAGAAGAGGGCACCAGATCTGACAATAGATGGTTAGGAACCACCATGTGTTTGCTGGAAATTGAACTCAGGACCTTTAAAAGAACATTCAGTATTCTTAATCTCTAAGCCATTTCTACAGCCCCCAGAGTACAATTTGTATAGCGTAGAATTTACCATTTTAATTTCAGCTGGACAAGGTAGTGAATGCCGTGATTCTAGCACCTGAGAAGTTAGGGCAGGAGGACTAGATACCCAAGGAGGACAATGTTAGCTGTATAGAATGCTCACAACTGGGCTGGGTGACCCAGAAATAGTCAATATTTCCTATTGAGAAATGTATTCATGTGAATATCTACAAATACTTCTTGTATCATTTTTATTTTTTGCTGTTTTAAAACAAAATATGAGCCAGGCGCAGTGGTGCATGCTGTAATCCCAGCACTTGGGGAGGCAGAGGCAGGCAGATTTCTGTGAGTTCAAGGCCAGCTTGGTCCACAAAGTGAGTCCAGGATAGCCAAGGCTACACAGAAAAACCTTGTCTTGAGAAACCAAAACCAAAACAACAACAACAACCCCCCCCCCCCCAAAATATGGCCATGGCTCACTAATGTGCAGTTTAAAAGGAAATAGGAAATGTATTCTAGAAAAGTATTCATGAAAAGTCTTTCTTGAATACTAGCTTGTCAGTTACTTTCCTTTACAGCTTTATATCCTAAATTAGAATTATTATTCTTTTTAATATTAAGTGTACTCTGATGAGAAATTAGGCATGTTAATACCTCATTTTTGAACCCTTAAGTGTACATTTCCTTTAAGATTTTATCATCTGAATCAGGTGTGATGGCACACGCTTTTAATCTCAGCACTTGGGAGGCAGAGACAGATACATTTTTTGAGTTCAAGGCTACCTTGGTCTGCAGAGCCAGATCTGGGACAGCCAGAAACCCTGTTTCAAAAGAAAAAAGAAGGGAGCGGGGGGAGGTTAGTATCTGTTTTACCCTTTATTGTGTTCTTTTATTTCATATTAATTTCTTTAAAAAATAGGATCTCTTTCTCCCTATGCAGTTTTGGCTGTCTTGGAACACTCTGTGTAGACCAGGCTAGCCCCAAACTCCCAGAGATCTGCTTCCCTCTTGAGTGCTGGGAGTAAAGCTGTGATGCACTATCCCTGACTCTACAGATTTGGTTTTTAAGTTTTATGTGTATAGGTGTTCTTATGTCTGTATGTGTACCTGAGTGCCTGGTGCCTGCACATGCCAAAATAGGGCCTTAGATTCTGGAAGTGGAAGTTACAGATGGCTCTGTGTTACCATGTGTGTGCTAGGAACTGAACACAAGTTCTCTCCAAGAGCATTGAGTGCTGTCACACTGAGCAGTCTCTGCAGCCTTTGTGAACTGTTTTGGAAAGCATACAAGGAGGATTTTCCCGTTTTATTTATTTCACACTAATCTGTAAGCATTCTATTGATGTAAAAATATAAAGGCCTTTCTTTTTTATTTCTTTATGTGCTCCAATATATTTTTTTATTGTCATACTGTTTGTAGGTTTTTTTTTACCACCACCACCATTTTTGTAGCTCTAAGTAACAGCAGCTATTACTAGAATCTTCACCATTTGTCTTTATAATCTGGGGATAGTTCCTTTTACCACAGTATATATTGTAAATGGATGCATCTCTCCCTTAGAGAACAGGGGACTATGGATGATCTTCAAGGGATTATGAAATAACTTACATTTTAGAAAGATATCTTTGGATAGGGAAACTTGAAGGAAACTTTTATTTGGACTCTGCATAGGTAAGTCTTGATTATAAACAAATAAATAGAAGACTTTATTAGATTATAGACCCAGGTTAAAAAGCCAACCACAGAAAGCTTTTTGAACTGATTAAAGAAGTATGTTATCAGTATTTTCTGTCTTTAAGCCTTTATTTTGTTTTTATCAAGGTGTTTGCTTACTTTTGAGCCATTTAAATTTTAGACATAGGATTTGTTAGATTATAGTTGCTTTGTAATTAGTTATGTAGAATTAAAGCAGTGAAAATGGAGTACATGTAGAGATTTGGACAGTAAAAATTCGGTGTTGAATAGAAGAAATGCATTTTAGAGAAGTAATACAGTTAATAGAATTTATTCATAAGATGGAGAAATGAAATAATTTTCTTTTGAATAATTGCTAGTTTGTGAGTCACTTAATCAAGTGAGGGAAGAATAAGAACTGCATGCTTGAAATGAGTAAATGAGTGTGAGCTTAGATATGCTAACTTGGAGTTCCATGGGGAAGCTCCATAACGTAGATATTTAAATTTTCCTTGGGATTTACTCATTTTTATTTTATGTTTTATGGGTTTTGTTTTTGCCTGTATGTACATCTGTGCATCCAGAAGAGGTCATCATATCCCCTTGTAACTTGAGTTACAGAGGGTTGTTAGCCGCCATGTGGGTGCTGGGAGTCTACGTATGCCTTTCGGTAGAACAGCCAGTGTTCTTAACCACTGAGCCATCTCCCTAGCACCACTAAATCTATCTTGGAAAAAAGAATAAGTTAAGGTTTGGGGATAGCTTTGTGGGAAAGTGCTTGCCCAGCATGCATAAGAAAGACCCTGACTTTCATCCTGAGGTACCATGGTTCCCAAAAAGAAAGAGAGAAAGTCAAGAGTCTATGTCAAAACTATACAAACGAATAAAATAATGTAGTCTGAGTGTATGAAAGAAGAAACTTGAATCCTGAAAAAATAATATCGAAGCCATGAATAGAGACAGTATAAAATCAATAGGTTGGAAGAAGTCCAAACTCAAAGACATAAATTTTATCCAGCAGTGAGTCAGCTGGATATGACTGATGTCGCTGTGGTGATTCTAGTGAGAAATGAAGAGCTCAGTGAACTAATACTTGGTTGTTAAAGTAGAACAAACAGGGTAAGACTTTTTTTTAAAAAACAATTATGTGAAGGAAAGGTGGTGAATATATGTTTTATAATAGGACAGACTTCAGCATACAGTTATGAAGATTAGCTAAATTTAATTTTTATGTTTGCACACTTAGCATAGTAAATCTTAACGTTATATCTGTGTTAGTGTGTGTTAGTGCAGAGAAAATGGGATTCTGGGACCAAATCCTATTTTCTATTAGAGTGAATGTTTTGGTCTTATCTCTGCAGAATACACTATAAAAACTATACGTATCATTTTCATATTCCTTTCTGTGCTTTTTAATTTGCAAGTGGCTTTTTTAATACATAATTGTCACTAAGCCTCACCACAGATTAATTTCCAAGGTGAGTATTAAGATTCTTTTATATCTATATACTGAGAGTTTTTTTTCTGTAATTTTAACAAAATAGTTCTGATTCTGAAGTTGGAGCTCTTTTCTCTATATTATATTGCCTTCTTCCTAATCTGAATTAATCTTTCAAGTTTAGGTCTGTTGATTCCTTAACTGTCAGATAGGGATAATCTTACCAGAAATGTTAAATGAATACTATTGTAACATGACCGCTAATTTGTTAGACAAAGAAGAAAAATATTTTGTTAAATAGAAGACGGACCTTATAACTGTGGTCATCTTCAGCATTGTCACTTGTCTAAACAGTTTCTTACTTTTTAAGGTGGTGTCATGGATACAGAAATGTCTGAAGATACAGACCACAACTTAACTCCTACCCTTGCCAGCATGTCTTATGGGATGCCGAATCAAACAGGATCTGAAAATTCATTACTGGATGAAGATGATTATTTTTTGAACTCTGGGGATCTTGCGGGAATTCCAGTCGTTAGTAGTGACAATGAGGATGAACAGGATTTTAGTTCAAAGGACAATCTTGTTTCTTCAATTCATACTGATGATAGTTTGGAAATAGAGAGACGAGCCTCTCATCATGAATCAGACAATGAAAATGAAATACAAATTCAGAATAAATTAAAAAAGGACTTTCCTAAACAGTTTGATCAGGTTTCTGTCTTTAAATCAATACGAAAAGATTTTTGTTTAGTAAGAGAAAACAGCAAAGAAACATTTTCTGGAAAGGAGAAAAATAGAGACCTAACCTATCATGAATGTGAGAAACGGTTGGATAAACCCCATAAAGGTTTGGATTCAAGGTTGAAAAGCAGTTTTTTTGATAAAGCAGGTAATAATTGTTGGAATAGAACCATAAAACAATAACAAAGTACTGATAATGGAGCTTTTTTACTCTTTATGTTAAGTGAAATATGAACAATTTAAAATTTCTTGTAAACTCGAATTTTTATTTTCTCTTTATTCTACAAAGTGATTGAATTTCTCCCCATAACATTTCATTGTGGTGAAAGTAGTTGAAAAATAGCTGTAAACCACATTTTTTCTTTTTGGGTTGGAATATAAGAAGGCTAGATACTTGTATTACCTGTTTAGTTTCTTTGGTTGAACATTAGAATATGAAGTTGGGCATAGGCAGCATCTTTGTGCTATAAGCACTGCTTTAAATTGCTATCTTACCTATTAGTTTAAACCAGGGAGTTGAAACCAATTACCCCACTTTCTGTTTTAGGAGTTCATTGCAGTTCCTTTTGATTCTCTTTGCACAGGGCACCCTATACTCCAGCCCTAGTTCTTGAATATATCTTACATTTCTTATATGCTTTTCTTTCCTGCTGTTTCATTTGTATGCCATTTTTCTCTCTCTCTCTGTATATATACCTGTAAAATTACTTCTTAGCCAATGAAGGATAATTCTTAAATCTTTACTACTTTATAGTCATTCCTAAGAATGGTTTCCTTATTTATATTTTCACATAATTTTGTTTTATGCCTGATTATTTATAGTATTTGTTGGCTTGTTTTGTTTCTATTTCTTGACAGTCAGATTGTATCTTATTCTTCTTTGTATTCTTGGGACCTAGGCTTTTACAAAAAGATTATAATTCATTCCCATATGTTAAATTGATGCTTAGGAAAGCAGGTACATCATGTCAATCCATGTATTTCTTCAGAAAATCCTAGGAAAATGTATTATAGAAAGAACAAACCAGTACTGTGAAGAAGGGCAACTGTTTTGAGTGTATATTATATGTAAAGTTCTGCAAGGTTATATTTTATTTCTAATATATGTAATTAATATATTTTAGTATCTTCTAATGCATATTGAAATTCTACAAGTCCCTTTTCTAAAGGAACATAATGCGTAGTAGTAGAAGGGATAAGACAAAGTTCAGGTGCTAATGATGAATTGAATAGCCCAAGATTGAATATGTAAGGTAAGATAGTGATAGAAGAATTTGCATGGGGCACTGCAATATTTAAGTAACGGTTAAAGTGATTGCTTTTTCATGTTTGAGAGAGACAGAATCTTAATCTGTAGCTCTAGCTGGCCTGGAGCTCACTGCAGTTCTCCTGACTGTCTCCTAAGTGTATTAAGTAACAGGTGTGAGCCTCCATACCTTAAATTTGCCTTGTGCCCCTCTTTCCCTCAAATGCTTTGTATTAACCTCAGGGCCTTTGTGCATGCTAGACAAGTGTTCTGCCACTGCCATATTCCCAACTCACATAAAATTCTTATGAGAGAAGATAGTGCACAAAGAGTGTTTTTCTGTAGAGGTGAATTTTGAACTGAGTAGAGCCTGGAATTTATAAATATTGGGGCAGACAGGACAAATTTAGCAGAACTCACAGGAGAACAGTTTTCAGAGCATAGTGAATCAATCAAGTCACCACTGTATTTGAGCAAAGAGAGGTGTGTGGTTAAGGCTGAATGGTAGGGGAGACCAGGGTGTGTGGAACTTTTTTTTGTTGTTGTTGTTCATTGGAGCCTAGTTCACTCTTGAAAACATCTTTGTTGGAATAGAGAGATGATTTCAAATAATAGTCTTTTAGGTCATTCTTTATAAGATTTGTTATTCATATACATGTGTTTGTTTGTTTGTTTTCTTTCAATAGCTAATCAAGTTGAAGAAACATTACATACTCATTTACCACAAAACCCAGAAACAAACTTTAGGGTAAGTTTTCAGTGTGTATGTAGATTGCTGTTAACCGTGGCAAGTGTCAAAGTTTTCTTTATGTCACATAAAAAATTTTGCTTGTGTTAGACAGAGCACTCTTTTTTTTTTTTCCCCCCCAACTGTTATTTGCACAAGAACATCTTTGGATATATTCTAAAAAGCTTTGGCTCTTAGGTTCTTTATTTGTGTTTGTTATGTAGACCTATAGTGCATCATCTTTTAGGTATAGGCATGGAGTTCATTGCCAGTAAGCTTTTCTTTGGGTGTTAACCCTGAAGAGGAATAATTTTATTTTGAATATTTATTAATCCTTTATATTGTGTTTTAGGACTCCAGCTACCCATTTGCCAATAAAGAATCCATTGGTTCGGAACTGGGGAATTCCTTTGCATCAAATATTAGAATTAAAGAAGAACCTTTGGATGATGAGTATGACAAAGCAGTGGCGCCTCAGCAGGGACTACTAGACAGAGTTAAAGATGAACCTGAAAATGCTCAAGTAAACACTTCACCTTTCCCCTCCCTGTTTCTTTTTGTTCCACACATCAACTTACTCATTTGAAAGAGGCAGTGCTTAAGAAATAGTTTGACAGGATGAAAAGAATTTGTGATTGAAGCAACTTGAATTGTTTTGCAAGGCTATAGCAAGAATTACATGAAAATGTTCTTTAAGGGTAATTAAGGCTTTTGATCTTCTTTGTCTTCAATAGCACTGTGGCTTTTGTAGACGTTTTAGTGTACAGGATTAGGAGACTGGTGAGTCTTTGAGGTTTCAAGACTGAGACAGCAGCTGAGGTTGAAGGCCTAGGAGGAGGGTGGCACATGAGTTTGTGGAGTGACTTAACTCATAGAGGAGACTAATAAACAGTTGCAGTGGCTATGAATGAGGTACAGGTTGGGTATGCATTTAACTGTCTTTCAGGAGGGCTAATGGACATGATTATCTTTGGAAAGGTTAATTGAAGAACCAGTTTATTGGAAAGGAGGCTTTGGTGAGTGATTCCTGATTCCAAGTTTGAGACATTTGAGTAGTAAGGGCAAGGGTGGAGCTGTGCTATTTCAAGGCTGTTCTGGAAGTGTAAGTCATAGGAATCCTCCAAAAGAAATTATATAGTCAGTTAGGTTACCCATGCAGTTGATGGCGTTGCAGTACAGTGGTTGGAATGGAAGAAAGAAGCTACAGCAAACACTGTAGTTATTTTGAAATTTAGGAAGGAATTTAAGCAATCAATACATAATAGTAGCAATTATTTGAAGGTAGTCTGTATTTTGTTCAGATGTCATAAATTCAGAAAGTGAAAAATGAAGATAACATAGATTAGTTGTTTCTATGAAATAATATATAATCTGAGGAAGTTTACCTTTTCCTTATTTCTGTTATACTAGGGAATTTGTGAATGAGACATATGTGGAAGATAATTTTTCGTATAAGCTTTTTTGAGCAGGATTTGTCAACCTCAGCACACCTGATATTAAGAGCAAGACCATTCTTTGTTATGAGGACTTGTTCTGTGTCTTAGAGAATCTTTAACCTTCTTTTTTTTTTTAACCTGTATGTGGTACTGCTTGCAACTTTCTTCTTCTCCAGTTGTAACAGTCAGAAATATCTTCACACACTGCCAGATAATCCTGGGGACCAAAAATAATTACTATAGAAGACTACTTTTTTTAGATTAAAGAGAGAAAAGTCTAGACAGCTACAGAGGTAAGATTTAAGGGGAGAAGCAGGTGGCCTGTGAAAGGTGCTGACATATTTCAGAAATGGTGTTTATTGGGGGAGAGGGCACTGTGACCACAGAAGTCACTTGAGGTAGGAAACCATTCAAAATAGCACATTGTATCAGAAACAGCATAGTAGGGCCTTAAAGGAAAAAGAAGACTTCCCTTTAAAATGAGGAGAGGAGACTTACTAAGAACAGCTTAAAAGTAGGAGCAAGAGGAATACCATGACATGATGAAGGGAAAAACCTAGAGAAAATGAACTTTCATAGAAATATCCCAACAAGGAAAAATCAGTGGCTTTTTATATCTTTTCGTGGGATGGCAGAAAGTTTCATACCACATGATTTAGTTCAGCATAGTATATGTGTCAAGGACCATGTAAGATCCAGGTACCATAAATTAGGAGCTGTTAGCCCAGAACATGGCTTAATTATGAGAGAGAGACAGACAGACATACGAGAGAGGCAGAGAGATCACTGAGGCATGTCCTGTTTCTTCAGGCTGTAGGGTTTGACCTCTTCAGAGTGACTATTATTTTAAAGGGATAGGCCCATAAGATGAATTAGAGTACTGAAGACCTAATTGAATGAAAGAAATTGGATGAATATGAGTGCAGTTGGCTCAAAAAAGACAGTAGAAGGAATATGAAAATATTTCAATAGATGATAGGTTAAATGTACTTTGTAGAAACAAGAGAAGGGAAAATCTTCTATATCTGAATTAGGTATAAATGTCCCGAATTAGGTATAAATTAGGCAGGGAAAATTCATGTTTTCATGTGTTCCTGTGAAAATTATACATGTCTTTGTACGAGGAAGATCTCTAACCTCTCCATATTCCCACTGTGGACATGGAAAATTTCTAAGAAATCATTATGCTGGGAGGGTACTAAACATTCTTTTGTATATCACCCATTGAGCTTCCCTCAATGGCTAAGGCTAATAAATAAGTGGGGGATAGAAGGCACTGGGAACATTATTACTATTGTTGTTTTTAAAGCAGAACCTCTAGTAGCTAGAGAGGATCAATAGGATGGAATGGATAGCAATGCCTGTATTTCATACACTTACTCAAAATTACAAAATGTGTTATAAAATAATGATTATGGGAACAACTTCCTCAGAGGCTTACTACTTATTTGTTTGCACTGCTGAGAGTAGACAGACAGTCCTGTGGATAGATTCTGGGAGATAGAGGACCACAGAGTACTCGTCATCCTGCCCCCACAAGAGAACGGTCTAGCACGTGGGTGGCTAGAGGTAGGTTTTCACGAGCAGTTGTTTCTGTTGTCAGTCATACCAATCCTGTTATCAGAAAGATTAACATTGAGGTAGTTCAAGAAATCCTCCAAGGGAGGAGGCCAAGTTACAACTCTAGATGCTGGTCCTTTCCTTTTCACTCCTGTCTTCTTTCCCTTCCTGCCCACATTTTATTCCCTTCTTTAGGCTCTTCCATACCCCTCCTGGATCATTGCTTTTTCAGCACTGTGTAACACTTTATTAATTTTACTCTTTCTCCGTAGATTAGAAGCAAGGATTATAAAAGTATTATTTATTTGATCTCACAAACAATGCTCCTAAAATATTGACATTTCATGACTGTGGTCAACCTTTGATCTTCAGTTTAGTGATTTTTATGTGTGCTTAACTTTTTAGCTTTGCTTTCATTGTGCTTTTTACAGTTCAGCTTGGTCATTATCCAAACCACTAGGATGCTGAATGTCTGTATGTGTATCTCTTTGCGAATTCATTTGCTTTAGTTACTTGTCAGTCATCTTCTTGCTTCTGTTAGCTGGTGTTCAGTCACTTGGCTTTTCAATTTCATTTATTCATTCTAATCCCATTGCATTTTACTATGGTATTTTCTGTAGTTTAGAAAAAAAATAGTTGTAGATGTTTTTATATGTACTATATTGTTGCATCCTACCAACTGTGTGTGGTCAAAGTAGCAAATATGTTATTTTGTGTCTGTATGAGGAAGGTAAATTCCATAGGTTAATTTAGTTATTCAAGGTTACATGGCCAGGAAGCATCAATCTAGACTCATAATTTAGGTCTTATTTTTGTTAGATTATCTTTCTGTAACTAATTGATTAAAAAATGTTTAGGTAGGGTTTTTAAAAAGAAACTTTTAGGAGATCCAAAGAGCTCATTTAAAAAAAAAATCTTTTCCATCTTTTACAATCTGAAAGATAGCACTAATGTTAAAATTTTCATTTTTTTTCTTTTCTTCTCACAGTAATAAAAAGAGAACTAATTTGCAGTCTTTTGTTGAAATAAACAAAGATAGGGAAGCAAATTGCCTAATTATTCCACTAATGATTCATAGACTCTTTACAAGTGTAATGTAGTCATGCAAATGTTGAAGCTTTGCTTTAGTTATTTTTTTTTTTTTTAATTTGGCCATAGAGGAGGTTTGTTTTCAACATCATTGTTCTGTGATATTGATAAGGCTTTCCTTTGTGTTCAGGAAGGAAAAGATAAAGCAGTTTTTTTATTTTGGCCCCTTCTCTCCCTGTCCTCCTTACCCTACTATGAATAATTCACATCAATGGCTTAAATAAGTGTTATAAATTTGGGAATTTCCATCCCAGAATAAGAAAAGTGGACTGGAGAACACTGGGAAGAGGTAATGACTATTAATATTTCTGTAGTTTTCTGAGATAAATAATTTTTTGTTAGAAGTGTGCTTTCAGGGCTGGAGAGATGGCTAAGAGGTTAAGAGCACTGGCTGCCCTTCCAGAGTTCCAGAGTTCAATTCCTAGCAACTACGTGGTGGCTCATAACTTTCTATAATGGGATCTGGTGTTCTCTTCTGGTCTGTAGGTGTACATGCAGGCAGAATACTGTATATATAATAAATAATTGAATGAATCTTAAAAAAAAAGAAATGGGCTCTCAAATATATGTATAGATATGTCAAGATAAGTTACTATCTGCCAGGTATGGTAGTGCATACTTGTAAGCCAACACTTGTAAACAGGCAGGCAGATCCCTGTAGTTAGAGGGCAGCCTGATTTACATAACAGGCTTCAGTCTATCCAGGGATGTACAATGAGATCCTGTCTTAAAAAAGAAAAGTTTATTTCACCAGCAGTGCTATTTTGAGTATCAGTATCTTTATTAGATACCAAATGATATATCACATAATTCATGATACATTTCTTAACATATATTTGTTATGGCAAAGAAATAACTTATGCTAGATTAAACTGGAGTTGAAAACAAAATCATAGGAACCTTGTGTAATTACTAAAATAATACAGATTATTGATAGATCTTAGCATTATTACTGGATTTTTGGCCCAAAACATATTAATATATTAAAAAGGAAATAAGAAAAGGTAATAGAAATGGGAAATAAAGTAATCACTTTATTTGAAAATTAATAGAACTTGTGGTAGTTGAGTTGTAGGTAAAATAATAACTATATGGGTCAGTTTCCCAGTTGAGACTCAGTATTCCCAGTAGCAACCAAAAAGTAATTGTAAGATAGAAGATGATTTAAATGAATGATGAAGCCAGTTTTTAAAAAAAACATGAGAAGTCTTAATGTTGTCAACTGTTCCTGAAGTAAGATACAGAATTGATGAATATAATGAACATATTGGTGATTAGGTTCTGATGTTTTGAGGAGTAGGTGTATACAACCACATAGTATATGTACATACTTTCAAAAATATTTGGAGGGGTTGAATGGAAAACAATGTAAATGGTTAAACATTGTGTAATTTCATCAGAATACTGTGATAGAAGATTAATCAGAATGATAATGATATAGAAGAGATGGCTCATGATAGGCATTTCCCAGGATTTGGTGTATTCATGGTAAGAAGAAAAAAATGTTCTATTTCTATATAGTTAGTGAAAGAAAAATTTCCAGTCCCAAAATGATCTAAAGCCAGCACTAACAAATTATCAGTGGCTGGTCAAATCTCACCCACCCTATGTTTATTTGCTCTTACAAATAAAGTTTTATCAGAACTTTGCCATGTTCATTTATTTACATGTTGTCTGTGGGTGCTTTTGCTCTACCAGGGCAGAGTTGGGCAGTTGTGACAGAGATCAGACCATATGGCTTGCGAAGTCAAAAATATTTACTATTTGGCCCTTTGCAGATAAAGTTTGCTGATCCCTGGATTAAAGGACTGTATTATAAACAGTGAAACCACTTCCTTATTATTTTATTATGGAAGTAAAACTTTGTAAGAGATAGAAGAAATCACAAAGGTAAAGATTGTCAGAATTTTGGCATAAATGGAAACCTTAGTACATAAAAAATTTAACTCAAAAGAAATGTTGATACAAATGCTACTGAGGTTAATATTGTCGTATCATGATGCACTTGTAAGGGAACAAGTTAAAATAAGTCGGAAAAGCCTTTCAATTGGCTTGTTTTTCCTTCCCTATAATTTGCTAGAATAAGAACAGTTTTGTTTGAGAACCAGGTATGATGGTGCACACCTTTAATCCCAGCTGGCAGAGGCAGAGGCTGGTGGTTCTCTGAGTTCGAGGCCAGCCTAGTCTATAAAGTAGTTCCAGGACAGCTACCCAGAGAAACCCTGTCTTAAAAAAAATCAACAACAGGAAACAAAAAATTAATAGTTTTGTTTGGACAAAAACAATTCATAATGTCTCAAAACCCTTAATACTGGATCTTGTAACCTAGTGGTGATTCTATTTTAAGGTTTAAAGATATTCATCATGGCATTCTTTCACTGATTGTGTTGAATGTATGCAAACATTAAATAGACCAATATTGTTACAGTTAGATGTCAGTACTATGCATGAGACATAAGGTAGGAAAAAATGAATAGTCTTGATCCTGCCTTTAGCTAAAGTTATAATTTTATTATGTTAGCCAGGGAGTTTTATGTAAATCTTCATTTTAAAAATATTCTGTTAGTCATTCATGGTGGTACTCACCTTTAATCCCAGGACTTGGGATGCAGCAGGATTGCTTTAAGTTCGGGCCTTGTCTGGTCTATTTAGCCAGTTCCAGGCCATTTAGGACTCTGCAGCGAAACCCTGTTTCATAACCAAAAACAAAACACCAAAAGAAAATTACTGTGCTAAAATACAGTTATAATGGCCGAAAGTTTGGGCATTCTTCGTTTTATGCCTGAATCAAGTGTACATACATCATGTTAGCAGCTATTTAATACGACATATCAGCAATATCAGTATTGCTCAAGGTTGTATAGTGTATTGATATTGGGAGTATGTCTGATAACCCAGAATTCTAAGAGCAACCAGTCTCTGTAGTATTTTTGTAAACTTTTTTATGGTAAATATTTTAAAAGAAAACAACTATTACTTAATGATGTTACAGTTGAGCAATATAATTGTACAGAACAGCCCTGAAAAATACATAATGGAAGTCTGGTGTGTGCTATAGGTATAACTTAAATGTTTACTTGTATTTAAAATTTGTTGAAGAGCCGCCTCAGTGGTTTGGACCACAAGACAGGGGACTTTCGTTTGTTTCCCAGCACTTACAGAGTGATGCTTGCACCATAGGTAACTCCAGTCCCAGGGATCCAGTGCCCTCTTTGTCCTCCGTGGGTACCAGCCATGCATGTGGTACACATACATATATTCTGGCAAAAACTCATATATATAAATAAATAAATCTAATTTTTTTTCTTTTAAGTGATTTAAATAATATAGTTTTCAAAATGTTCTTTTAAAACCTTTGGTTCTTAAACTCAAGTCTTATAAATGCTGATATTTAGCCATTAGAAGTTATTTGGGAGTAATATGCAAGAATATATAATAATTTAAATGAGCAGAACATGAATTCATAAGAAAAATTTATTTAGAATAATTATAATTTGTAAAGAATTCATGAACTTTTTTTGACTAGAGAAAGGAAAAGCCTGGAAAGAAATATACATAGTCACAGCGGCCCTTTTGGAGCGATGGAAATGAGAGTAGTTTTTTTTATTTTATTTTATTTCTACTTATCGAAGTATTCTATTGTGATTGTGTATTACTTTTATAATAAACAGAAATTTAAAGTGCTGTGACATTAGAGAAGAATTTCAGAAGTAATTTAGAAATCTATTAAGTATGTCAGGCTGTTTTGGTAGCTAACATTTTTCCCCCCTCCTTACTCTCAGCATATACAAACATTTTGCCTGTATAATTATGGTTTATTTACTGTTTTGTATTTCACTATTTCTTCTTAACGTTAATGTTGTATACATTTTCTACCTCTGTACAGCTGTAGTCAGTGTCTTGATTTTTTAGGAATCTGTTCTTTTCTCTCTTTATTTATTTCTTGTTTTCTTTCTTAAAGGAGTATGGCCATGGGCAACAGCAGAAAACTCAAGAGGGGGAGCTGAAAATTAGCGCTGTGTTTTCAGTCAGTAGCAGTCCTCTTGGTAAGAGTTAGACCTAAGTAGATGAAGTGTATTTATTCTGGTCCACATAAATGATATGCTATCTCTCTTTGTGTTAATAAACTAGCTGTTCTCTCTGTTCATTTAGTACTGGGTTCCATACTAGCTCTAGAAGAGAAAGCACCAATGTATAAAATGCAAGATAAAAGTAAATTTTTTTCTTTGAATGTTCTTTTTCTTTTTTTAAGCTCCACAGTTGACTACTGGCTTCCAGCCTTCCCTGGCATCACCTGGCATGAATAAAATGCTTCCTTCGGTTCCAGCCACAGCTGTTCGCGTTTCCTGTTCTGGTTGTAAAAAAATCCTTCAGAAGGGGCAGACTGCTTATCAGAGGAAAGGGTCTACTCAGCTTTTCTGCTCCACGCTGTGCCTCACTGGATACACAGTCCCACCTGCCCGCCCACCACCTCCTCTCACCAAGAAGACCTGTTCAAGTTGCTCAAAGTATAGCAGCGTTCTAAATTATCTTTTCTGTTTCTTTATTTTTCTTAGTGTTTGTTTCTTAACCTGTGTGCTATATTTGAATTTCGATTTAGCTGTAGGTTCTTTTGTAAAAAAAAAAAGAAAAAGAAAAAGAAAATACCATATTATTTAGTGCTACTCTGTTGTCACTGATTTCAGTTTTTCTGAGTGGGAAGTGAGTGTTCAGCTTGGTTTTTAACAAGTGATTTTGAAACTAACCCTTTCATTTAGTTAAGATTCCTTGCATTCTACTATTCTAGCACAGCAGCATTTTATTTCAAAATTATTGACAGTAGATCTTAGGTACAACAAATATTTAAGTTTTGTTTCCTGGTATGGAATTGCAGCACGCACACACACTTCAGTATCTGTGAACTGATTTAGAAGTTTTATTGCAGTTTAACTAACAAAAATGTGCATGAACCTTGACTTAATTATCTTGATGTTTTTGAATAATATTAAGATAACCCTTATAGACTTTATAAGGTGATTGTTAATAAGTTAATAAGTTAATAAGTTTACTAAAGCAACTCATTGAAAAAGAGAAGCTGGCCACTGTGGTTGGTACATGCAGTAGAGAAAGATGAATCTCTGTGTGTTCAAGAATAGCCAGGGCTACATAGAGGCTTTGTCTCAAACCCCCCTCCTCCAACAACCCCTTTCCCCCCCAAAAAAAAGGAAAAAGAAAAGAGGAATTATACTTTTTTGGTGTTTTGAAACATTTTGGCCTTTCAGTTTAAACTATGATTTATTACTTATCTTCCAGTGTTTACATGTGCTCATTGTTCTATGTTTTAATTTAGTTAGATCAGAAATGTAACAGAAATTAAGAGTGGATATAGATACTTTTCCAGAACTTAGTTCTATACACATTTCTTTTAAACTTCTAAAAATTATTTTATCTCATTTTCACAAGTGTTTTACCTGAATGTATGTCTTTTTACCATGTGTGTGGTTGATGCTCTCAGAAGTCAGAAGAGAGTGTATAACTGGTGTAACAGACTACTGTGAACTGTCATATGGATTCTGAGAATTGAAACCTGGTCCGCTTGAAGAGCTGCCAGTGTCCTTAACCACTGTGCTATCTCCCTAGTTCTTATGCACATCTGTTTGTGTTCATTTCTCTGGGATAACTAAAAGAGTTAAATTTGTTTGTATTATACAGTGGCATTGCAATTTAAATTACTGCATTTCATATATCCCTCAGTAGATTGGATTTTTAGTTTCCTTTGGAAGTTCTGCTTTTTTTTTTTTTTTTGCAACCCTGTTATTTCATAAAAGAAGAGGACACAAAAACAAAGCTTTTTTTGTTTGGGAGGTTTTTCTTTAAGGCTATTCAGTTTGAGATTCACAAACTGAAAAAAAAAACATTTAAAACTTTTTGAGTAGCAAAATAATAATACTCAGTAATTTTGTGGTTTTGAGTATTCTAAGATTTTCAGCTCAGGGATGCTTAATCAGTAAAATCCATGCAACTATTTCAATCTGAAAAAAAGTGAAAGTTGAAGATGTTATACTGTGCTTTTGTTTGTTTTGTTGTTTTTTGAGACAGGGTTTCTCCGTGTAGCTTTGGCTGTCCTGGACTCACTTTGTAGACCAGGCTGGCCTCGAACGCACAGCAATCTGTCTGCCTCTGCCTCGCTGAGTACCCAGATTGTACTGAGCATTTAAGAAAAGATGTGTTTGGGCTGGAGAGATGGCTCATCAGTTAAGAGCACTGGCTGCTCTTCCAGAGGTCCTGAGTTCAATTCCTAGCACAAACATGGTACTATGTCACATGGTACATATTAGCTCATAACCATCTGTAATGGAATCTGATTGCATCTTCTGGTGTGCCTGAAAACAGAGTGTTTGTACATATAAAATAAATAAATCTTTTAGAAAAGGGTGTGTTCATCTTAAAACAGTTATTGTGGGAAGCTGCAGTGGTACTAAAGTTTCATCTTTCTCATGTGTGCTTGTGATTGAAAGTGATGCAGAGCCATGCATGTTGATTAAAGGGTAGATTAGGACATTTTGTCTAGTTTTATTCAGTTAAAATTGATTCATTAATAATGTTGGTATTTTGGTGACTTATAATTTAAGGAATAAATTCAAGCAATCTATTATTGTAAAACGTAGTGGCTATAGTTAGTATATTTTAAATCACGAGTTCAGAAGCCTGTTGTGGTGATGTACGCCTTTAATCCTAGTACTTGGGAAGCAGAACCAGGCGAATATCTTGAGTTGGAGGACAGCCTGGTCTACAAGAGTGAGTTCCAGGACAGCCAGGGCTTTTTACCTACAGATAAACCTTATTGAAAAGAACCAAAAACACCTCCTACCCCCAAAATCTGAGTTCATGTATTTCTTGTAACAAAGATATAATTCTTATATTCATGTATTCTTATAACAAAGAGGTAATACATGTTAAGCAACTTTAGCTATTTTAGCATAGAGATATATTTTAAGCATCATATTATATATAGTAAATATACAATATTACCTGTCACTGTTAAGGTATGTCAGTGTAGAGTTATGTACTTTGTTTGGTTTACAATTATATAGTCAGTCATAGATACCTAATATTATTGAGTGGATTATTTAATGACCTTAAGTTTGGAGTAAAGCTTTACTATTATACTTATGTCTTATTAAATTGACTATCACACACTATTTTGGGCAAAATTAATTTGCCCAAAGCAGAGTTCTTTATTTCTACTTTGTGGTTATAACATGTAGTTTTAAAGGAGAGCACTTGGCTGTATTGTCTATGCTTTTATATTCTAATATATGCACTATTAGATTATTCTGTGACTGAGTTAAAATGAAAACTATAATTATTTTAGTTTTTTCATCTGGTGTTTCATGATGAAATATTTTTATTGTTTGATTATTAACTGTACTTATGCATCTTAGGGATTAATCATTTTGGGGGTCAAGAGTTTCTAAGATGTCAGTGATTTTTTTCATGAGAACCACAGATACTTAAAGATTTTTCACTTATTTTAAACATTACCATATAAAACATGTATACAGAAATGTATCTTCTTTTCATGTACATATTTTCTTAAGAACTATTTTTTTAAAGATTTATTTATTATGTTTACAGTGTTCTGCCTGCATGTAGGCCTTCACCCCAGAAGAGGGCACCAGATCTCAGTATAGATGGTTGTGAGCCACCATGTGGTTGCTGGGAATTGAATTCAGGACCTCTGGAAAAGCAGTCAGTGCTTTTTTAACCTCTGAGCCATCTCTCCAGCCCTCGTGTACATATTTTTAAAACGTGTGCAGATAGGGGAGGTCATGTTTGTGCACACGCACATGTGTATGGTATGTATACATATGAATTTGAAAGACATGGGATACCCTTGAGTGTTATCTGTAGGAATGCTATGTGCCATTTTTAAGACTGATGTCACTGAGTGATTCATTGACCTGGAGCTCACACATTTCTCTAAGCTGACTGGCAGTTGCCGTAGGGACCCTCCTGTCTAGACTTGTCTAGCATTGGTATTATTACAAGTGCTCACCACCTGCCTGTTTGTGTTGTTTGTTTTTTGGGGGGTGCCTTCTGGACTTTGAACTTAGGCTCTCATGCTTTCAAGTCAAGCCTTTTACTTATTGAGCTGTCTTCCCAGCCACACCTTTTAAACATAAATTTCTTTCTTTTTTATCTTTTTATTTTTGAGATTTATTTTATTATTTATATACTGTTCTCTGTGTGTGTGTGTGTGTGTGTGTACGTGTGTACGTGTACCATCAGGCCAGTAGATGCTTATGAGCCACCATGTTGTTGCTGGGAGTTGAACTCATGACCTTTGGAAAGAGCAGCCAGTGCTCTTAACCTCTGGACCATCTCGCCAACCCTTGGATATATAGTTCTTTACATCCTCTGTCATACATGTTAATTTGATCTCTGTCCATTGTTAGTTATCAGTGATCTATCTGAAACAGATTTTTTTTTTTCCCTACACATCAGCAATAACTTGTTTGAGGGGCAGTTAGGTGCACTTGCTGCTATTGTACAAGACCCTGCTTTATTTCCCAGGACCCACATGAGGAACCATAACCATTTGTAACTTCAGTTCTAGGAGGTCCAGAGCCTCTGTCCTCCTCTGGCACCAGGCATGCATTTAGTATACATACATATACATAGGCAAATGTTCCTGGACATGAAGCGAAAATAAGTAGATCTTTAAAAGATTACCTACAATACTAGTTGAACAGTTATGTTTGCATTTTTCCTTATCCGTCAAGATTTTCAGTTTTACCTGTTAACATTGTTTTATCTTATTCATTTCTTCCATTTTTAGTCTTTACTCTTCCATTTCCCTCTTTCTGTTATTTTGTGGCACTGTTTATTTATCTGCTTGCCTCCACAGGCTTTCTTCTTTCTATGTCTTCTTTATTACTCATTTTTCATTATACTTCTTTTTTCTATTTTTGCCTTATTCTTTTCTACAGATAAAAAACTTTCATTTCCTATTTGCCACTTGATTTGTCTTGCCCTTTTCTTTGTTAGTGTACGTAGTCATTAGAACAGTAATATCCTTTTTTCCTTAAGGATATCTGAGTGGTAGGTGTGGGAATGGTGTTATAGATGTATCATTTGGTACTGTATGCCGCACAGTCTCGCTCTCTGCATTTTGATCTTTTTTGGTTTTCTTTAATGGTCTTTGTTGCAAAGAGAAGTTTCTTTGATGGGGAGTGAGAACTACATTTAAGTGTGGTTAAAAAAATAAATATTTAGAGTGTAGTTAGGGATTACACTGGTTTAGTAAAGTGGCAGTTATGGGTTCTCAGCCAAGATCCATGGTTTCACCAGCTCTGGTCAGTTGGCTGGGTTCTCAGTACCAAGCAATCTAATTAGAGAGCTGTTGGCTACCACCAAATGTATGTGTGCCACTATTACAGCCTTAGGGTTATCCTGCTGAATGTGTTTTTATTACCATTTAATGTCTAGTTTTCTTTAATAAATAAAAAGAACCTAAATATTTTTAAAAAATTATTTCAAATCTTATATAAAACAATTTGGAGTATAATTTTACTAATTGTTAGATCAATTTTTATTATGAAATTCAAGAATCCTTTTTTGAATTTCTTGTAGCTTTGCTGAATATATGCTAACAGAAATGTGGTTGTTTCCTTTTATTCTGCCATAAAATATAATTTGTTTGGTTTGTAAATTTGTTGATATCAATGAGAAATTTTATTTTCATTGTTGGAGTGGTAGAAAATTGAATCCTTAGGGATTCATTCTTCATTGTCTTTATTACTAATGCTTACATATTGAATTTCTTAGATGTGGACATCTAGATTTTATGTAGTGATGCTTAAATATAAATATGTATTACATAGAGCCGGGTAAAAAGCTTAAAATGATAAGCTGGGTAAATGATTGCTTTTCAAGGACCTGAGATCAAATCCCCAGCACTGGAAAGGCAAAGACTAGTAGGTTCCTGTAGCTCAGTGGGCAACCAGCCTAGCGGAATCTTTTTGAGTTCCAGGTTCAGTGAGAGTCCCTGTCTTGGAGATTTTCAAGATTGCTCATGAGTAAAAAAGGTACTGGCTCCAAAAATTTAGGACCTGAATTCATTGCTGGAACCCACACATTGTCCTCTGACTTCAGCCTCTGTACTGTGTATACATGAGTATATATACACACACAGACATAGAGAACATAAAATAAACAATATAAGAAAAAAGGCAGAAGGAAAAAAAAATACATATATACACAAAGTTCCATACATAATGGTTTGAAAAAGTTTCATATGTAATTATTTTTATTGAATACCTTGAAAATACAGATGATGTTAAGAAAAAAATTAAAATTTTCAATTGCATCTACAATGAACGCTCTTCATCAGTCTTCCTTCCCTACCCCAGCTTTCTACATTTTCATTCTTCCAGTATGAGTTTCAGAGCCAAGGCTAGTCTGGAACTCAACTCTGTGACTATATACCCAAGTCTAGCCTTTCTATCTCCGCCTCCTGAATCCTGGGGTTACTGGCAAGAACCACCATGCCTGATTCCATTCAATGTATTTTTAAATTTTAAATACATTGCTATGATATTTGTATGTAGTAAGTGAGAGGACTCCAAACTCCACAATTTATATTCCAGGGCTGAGGCATTGCTCAGTGAGTGCTTTATGGATCCTCATTGTTTATGGAAAAGCTGTTTGGGCAGCCAGGCTCTCTAACCTTAGTGCTGCAAGAAGGAGGGAGGTGTGGAGACAGGCGGATCTGTAGAGCTTGCTGGCCAGTCAGAGGTTTCCAGGTTGAGAAAGTAATTGGAGAGGGACTGAAGAAAACACCAAACATTGACGTAAGGAGCTGTTCTCCCTGTGCACAAGCACCTGTACACATACACACATACTGCACATATATGCCACAGATGTACACGTGTACATATACAAATTAGATTGCAGTGCCCCTGGGGGCTGTAGAGATAGCTCAGTGGTGAACAGCAGTGACTGTTGTTTTAGAAGATTCAGCTTCAATTCCCAACACCCTGTGGTGGCTTACAGGCATCTGTAATTCCAATTTCAGGGGATTCAACTCCTCTTCAACTCCCAGAACACACCAGAAACCCAAGTGGTACACAGGCATACATGTTGGCAAAGCACTCATAACACATAAAATTTAAAATGTTTTCATTAAAAAAAAAAGTTACAGTGTCCTTTACTGAAAGCCTGGTTTTATTTGGTTTCTTTAACACACAAAGGGGGATAGTTGTAATACCCTGTGACTTATTTTATCTTTGTTATTATTTTAGAGACATTTTAAACCCAAAGGATGTGATCAGTGCCCAGTTTGAAAATAGCACCACCAGTAAGGATTTTTGCAGTCAGTCATGCTTGTCAACCTATGAACTGAAAAAAAAACCCATTGTTACCATTAATACAAGCAGCATTTCAACCAAATGCAGCATGTGTCAGAAGAATGCTATTGTAAGTTGCTTTTTTACTTCACTCGAGTGAGTACATTTGATTCTCAGGCTTTAAAGAAGAATGCTTGATTTCTTGTGTCTGATGTTTTGGTGTACTTTGTAATTCTTAGATTCGACATGAAGTTAATTACCAGAACGTGGTCCATAAACTTTGCAGTGATGCCTGTTTCTCTAAGTTTCGCTCTGCTAACAACCTCACCATGAACTGCTGTGAGAACTGTGGGGGTTACTGTTACAGTGGCTCTGCACAGTGCCATGTGCTCCAGATTGAGGGACAGTCCAAGAAGTTCTGTAGTTCAATGTGTGTCACCTCTTACAAACAGGTATTTGATCATACTTAATCTTGCCATCTTTCTTCATTTCAGGAGAGTTGAAACCTTTAGGTAGGATTATTTTTGAAACAGTTGTTTAAAATAATAAGTATTTATTTTTTCTTAGAAATAGTATTAGCCAAATGTGTGTGTGTGTGCGTGTGTGTGTGTGTGTGTGTGTATAAAATGTTGTGAAATAGAGTTCTATATGTCCCAATTTCTGTATATGTATTAAGAAATCCATCTTTTAGCTGGATAGTGCTGGTGCACTCCTTTATTCTCAGCACACAGGAGGCAGAGGCAGGCAGATCTCTGTGAGTTTGTTTGAGGCCAGCCTGGTCTACAGAGCAAGTTCCAGTACAGCCACAGTTATACAGAGAAACACTGTCAGGAAAAACCAAAAAGAAATGCATCTTTTTAGGTTTTGGCTTTGTTTTGTTGAGACAGCTGTGTCTCCTTGGAATTTGTTAAATGGCCTAGGCTAATCCTGAACATGTCTACCTCTTGCTCACTCTGTCCAACGGGGTTTGTTTGTTGTTGGTTGGTTTAGATTTATTTATGTATGTATGAATATGAGTGCTCTGTGTGCATGTACATCTCCATGCCAGAAGAGGGCATCAGATCACAGTTTAGATGGTTGTGAGCCTCCATGTGGTTGCTGGGAGTTGAACTCAGGAACTTTGGAAGAGCAGAAAGTGCTCTTAACCACTGAGCCATTTCTTCAGACCCCCTTTTGCTTTTTCCTTTTTAAAAAAAGATTTATTTGTTTGTTTATTTATGGTGACTTATATTTTTTAATAGTAATTTTTAAATGAACCAAACATAAACTGTATATATATATATATATATATACAGTATATATATATATATATACATATATATGTATATATATGTATATATATATACACACACACATACATACATACATACATACATACATATACATCTGCATGCCAGAAGAGGTCATCAGATCCCAGTATAGACTGTGATTGTGACCCATGATGTGGTTGCTGGGGGTTGAACTCAGGACCTCTGGAAAAGCAGCCAGTTCCCTTAACCGTTGAGCCATCTCTCCAACCTCTATATATTTTCATTTTTATGTATACTTGTTCTTCAGCAAAAAGGTCCAAATTGCATGCATGTGTGTATGTATGTGTATATATATGTGTGTGTGTGTGTGTGTGTGTGTGTGTGTGTGTGTGTGTGTATGCACACACATAAATTTTTCTTGCAAGTGGAACCACATAATTACAGTTGTAAACCATAAAAATCTTAGCAAGTAAACGGGTTTTTATTTTTATTATTTTATTTTTTGGTGTTTAGGGACAGGGTTTCTCTGTGTAGCCTTGGCTGTCCTGGAACTCGCTTTATAGACCAAGGTGATCTTGAACTCAGAGAGATCTACCTGTCTCTGCCTCCTGAGTGTGTGAAGAAGTTTTTAAAGAATTGTCTTCATTAAATAGAACAAATGAGGGTCATTTATTACTTTGAGAATTGGAAATTGGCAGAGAATAACCTGGATGAACTCTGATAAGGATCTTCTGTGCTGTTTTGTTTGTTTAGTATTTTAGCCAAATATTAGTTCCATTATTGATAACTTTAAAGCAGTGGTTCTCAACCTGTGGGGCTGTGACCCATTTGGGGGTCAAATGATTGTTTCACAGAGGTAGCGTAAAGCCCTGCGAAAGCACAGATATTTGCATTACAGTCCACAATAGAAAAATTATAGTTAAGGAGCAGCAACAGATAATTTTGTGTTTGGCGGGGGGTCACTGTAACATGAAGAACTGTGTTAATGGTCACAACTTTAGGAAGGTTGAGAACCGCTGCCTAAAAGGGATGGTAAATACTTTTTATACTTTATGTTTTGCAATGGCTTTCTATTTTGTTGCATTTCCTCATCTGACACTTTTTCCTCCTCTTTACTACATAGTGAATATGTGTACAGTTCACCAAAATCCATGAATACTGTCAGCTAGGTTTTACTATTGCATTCAAGTTTTTTGCTGTTGGGGGAGGGGTATTTTTGCTTTGGTTTGGAAGTCAGGGACTTACTATGTAATACTGGGTGGCCTGGGACTTGCTGTATAAATTTCACTTTGCATTGTTTTTGGTATTTTTAAAATTATAGGCAATTTCACTTTAAATCTAATGCATAATTTTTGAAATTTTTCATATTACTATATATGTATTTTTCTCTCACAAATGAAAGAAATTTAATATTTTAAGAAGGCTATTATTTTTCTGATAGCGTATCAGGCACTAAAGTTTGAGTAATACTCCACAAAAGGAGAAATATAATAAAACATCTTAATTTTAGATTGAGTTTTTAATTTTAATTTTGAATGTTTATTTCTCATCTATTCAAACATGAAGTGTTAGGGACAAGAATTTAATGTTCCTCACCTCCCACTCTTCGGAAAAATACAAGAGCCAGGCGTGGTGGTAAATACCTTTAGTTACAAGTACTTGGCAGTTAGAGGAAGGCAGATCCTTGAGTTTGAGGCCAGTTTGGTTTGCATAACTAGTTTGAAGACATTTAGAATTATATAGTGAGACTCTGTCTTCAAAGCGAAAACACAAACACCCTTTCTCCAGTAAAAAAAGACTAAACCAAAAATTTTAACGTAATAATAAGACCAATACAGTATGGTCAGATACAATTTTACATAGGAAATACAGTTTGTGTGGATTCTAGGTTTTGTCTTTTTATCTGCTAGTGCCTATGATATGAAAACTAGACTTTGTTCAGGATTATGTAAAACAAGCAAAAACACTAATACATACCCTGGCACGTTGTAGATGGCTATTTGCTGCCACTTTCTTTTCCTGTTCAATTCATTCAGACACTGAATCCAATTCCTCTTTTCTGGGAACACATATTTCTGACTTACAAGTAAATGAGTAGCTAAACGCATTGTGAAGTACAAGGGACTGTACCATGAAGAAAGTGTAGTTGGTAGGACTAGGTATATCAGCAAAAGTTTCACAAAGACAAGTTTTGACTGAACTTTTTAAAATTAAGTTTGTGTTTACAGTTCTATTTCTTCTTTCTCCTCCTCCTCCTTCCTCCTTTTCTTTTTTTTATTTTTTTCAAGACAGGGTTTCTCTGTGTAGCCTTGGCTGTCCTGGAACTCACAATGATCCACCTGTCTCTGCCTTCTTGAGTGCTAGGGTTACAGCCGTCGGCCACCACGCCCAGCTGTGTTTACAGTTCTAATCTGGGAATTAGAAGATATTCCAAATCAGGTATATGCTAATATGCGTCTGTTTTAATATCAAGTTTGTAAATTTATCATAGAAAGGGGAGAAGATCTTAGAATCCCTTAGTTATTGCATGAACAGTGTTTTCTTAAGTGTGTGAAAGGGTAAATTATACTTGCCCTTACTTTCTGTTGAGTTCCTAGTTGAGGGAATACTTACTCTGCCAGATTCCTTGATTATATTTGAATACTCGAGGTCTGCTTTCATCTTGCTGCTTTCAGTATGCATTGTTATTTAAAGGAGAGGATTGACACTGAGTTTCCTAATAAGTTAGAATTTTTTGTAGAAAGCTCTTTACATGTTTCAGCTAACATAAAAAAAAACTGTTAACAACTCTTTAAAAACAAATGCTTAACAATTATTAGATCTTAAATTATTTACTAGGTCATAACTAACACTTTTCTAATAAAATACAGTAGAAATATGAAAATATAGCATGTTTCCATGATGTGTGTCGCTCAGTGAAATGCTTTTCACTTTTGTATGCATACATGTTATACCCAAACTTAGAATTTCAGAATAACATATAAGTTCCCTTTGTGAAACTTCTTACTGAGGATTGTAATGATGATCATTTGAAAACTACTGATTTAAAATACTTCATGAGTAAGGGGAAAAATGCACCATGCAGGGCCCTGGGATAAATTCCTAGCACCACACATAAAAAAGTAATAATATTTCAGCAGAGTTAAGTTAAACATTTCAAAGAATTATGCTTTATGAATTTGGTAAAAATGAATGTTGTTTTATTCTGTTAATAGAAATCAGCCAAAATAACACCATGTGCGCTTTGCAAATCATTGAGATCCTCAGCAGAAATGATTGAGAATACCAATAGCTTGGGGAAGACAGAACTTTTCTGTTCTGTTAATTGCTTATCTGCTTACAGAGTTAAAATGGTTACTTCTGCAGGTAATACTGCTTTCATAAACTATAAAATGTAATAGTTGGAAAATTAGTTACTTTTTTGCTGGCCCAAATTTTTGTCTAAATTGAGTTGATTTTAGGACAGATATATTTCACATTTTTATTGTAAAATATTACCTGTTATCTTATTTACTTGCTTACCTATTTATGCATCCCCCTTACTGGATGGATTACATATACCTTCTTTAATGTATTTTCTTTATCCACATCCAATATATTTCAAGATCCATTTATTTTATAATTTCAAGGTAGATTATAACTATTTAAAAATTTAAAACTTTTTAAATGTTGAGTTAGTTTTGATAGATGTGGCATGATTGAGGTTAGGTTCAGTTCCTATAACGTAACCTGAAAGTTGAATTTTTGTCTATGATACTTAATTCCTCCTAGGTTTATGTGTGACTCATTAGATTTTACTTTCATTTGCTAAGGTGTACAAGTTCAGTGTAACAGTTGTAAAACCTCAGCAATCCCTCAGTATCATCTAGCCATGTCAGATGGAAGTATACGCAACTTCTGCAGCTACAGTTGTGTGGTAGCTTTCCAGGTAGGACCTTGGGAATCTTCCTCTTCCTCAGTCAGTGACTCACCTACTATAGCTATACAAACTTAACGTTTCCTAGTGCCAGGATTGTGTTTTTCTATTATAGCTTTTCAGCTTAGTTTGTTAGATGAGCCTCTAAAGTCACCTAACTATCCTCCATAAAATTATATGACACTCTTGGGAGAGTATTAGATTTGAAGATTATTGGATTGTTTTTTTGTTTGTTTGTTTACATAAAAGACTTGCCCCTTTCAGTTTTAAAGTCTTCAAAGACAAAGAACCTAGCTTCTTGCATTTCTAGAACCTTTCTTGGCATACATAGGGGCATAATTTCTTGAACAAGTGATTAAACAGACCTATTCTTGTTGTTCTACTTTTTCAGAATTTGTTCAACAAACCAACTGGAATGAATTCTTCAGTAGTACCCCTGTCTCAGGGCCAAGTAATCGTGAGCATCCCCACAGGCTCAGCAGTGTCTGCAGGTGGAGGGAGTGCCCCTGCTGTGTCTCCTACCTCTATCAACAGCTCTGCTGCAGCTGGGCTCCAGCGACTGGCTGCCCAGTCCCAGCATGTTGGGTTTGCACGAAGTGTGGTGAAGCTTAGGTGTCAACACTGTAACCGTCTTTTTGCCACAAAGCCAGAGCTTCTTGACTACAAGGTCAGTGTGGGCTCATAGCTGCTGTGCGCTGCTGTGCGCTGCTGTGCGGTTGCGAGCACATAGGATTGTGAGTTTCAGATCAGCTGTGACAACTCACTGAGAACCTCTTTTTACAAAATACAAAGGAAATAAAACAGCACTGTATAGGTCCATGGTAAGAGTTTGGGTATAAATGGATCTGTCTGTAAATGTATTTTTAATTTTTTGTTCAAAATTGTTTGAGTTTTTTTTTTTGTTTGTTTGTTTGTTTGTTTTTGAGACAGACCTTATTGTGTAACTCTGTCTGGTGTGGAACTCAGTAAGTAGACCAGCTGGTTTTGAACTCACAGAGTTTTGTCTGTCTCTGCCTCCTGAGTGCTGGATTGCAGACATGTGCCCTATGCCCAACTTCATACCATATATTTTTGAATTAAGAAGGATGATTATTACCATAACATAACCCAAATATCTAATTGCTACTCAATATTTCTTTACAGGGTAAAATGTTTCAGTTCTGTGGCAAGAATTGTTCTGATGAATATAAGAAAATCAATAATGTAATGGCAATGTGTGAATACTGTAAAATTGAGAAAATTATAAAGGAGACTGTGCGGTTCTCAGGTGCTGACAAGTCATTTTGTAGTGAAGGTAAAAAGAAAAAATACAATCTCACTATTGAGCATTTTGGAGGTTTCTAAAGTAGTAGTTGATTGAAAGGATTACTGTGTCAATTAATTTTATCCCATGTGCATACCTACAAAGTCTTTTTATTAACATGCTGTTTTTAACTAGTTTTTAATTTTATGTAGATATTAAAATAAAGCAAATAAAGCAGATTCTCTGAGTACAGTGTAGAAAATGGTGACACAGTATATATTTGACCTCATTGCCTAGATGGAGAACTTTAGCTGCTGTACTTATTTCTAGATGGAAGTTCTTAAGTTTCAGTAGGACCTTAATTTTGTGTTTCTGGATATAAATGGTCTGAATAGGGATATACAAATGAACTTAACTTATTTTTTATTTAGATGACACATGTTTAAGAATGTCTTTCTTGACTCTAAAATGGCAATGTTATCCTTCTTGATCAGTGGCTTTCAGAATTTTTGACTTTAACATAAAATAATTACTTTTCACGTTAAAACCTGCTATAAATATAGTATATTTTCATATTCCAAATAAAACAAAAACTTTATGAAGTGAGACTTAAATGACATATATTTCAGTGAATACATGCACAGTTAGTTTAGATTCTGTAATTTATTTCTTGACCAGCCAGTTGGTTAGGTCCCAAGTATGAAAACATAGTGCTGGGCTAAATTTAAAATGAAAGTAATTATTGTTAACCCATTATTAATTTTTTCTTTCCCGATGTCTTAGGTTGCAAATTGCTTTATAAACATGACTTGGGAAAACGCTGGGGAAGTCACTGTAAAATGTGCAGTTATTGTTTACAGACATCTCCCAAATTGATACAGAATAATTTGGGTGGAAAGGTAGAAGACTTCTGTTGTGAAGAGTGCATGTCTAAATATACGGTTTTGTTTTATCAGGTAAAAAACGTTATTCACATTCTTTGGTTTGGGCAGAGCTAGCATTCTTTTTTTCCTAATTTCCTGTACAAACTATTAATTTGGTGATTAAAATTTAATGTTAAATATTTTGTTTCTTAGCAATTTGTACAACATATGAAAGACATAAATCTTACTCTTTCTCTTTTTTGTTTGTTTGTGTTTTTGGTTTTCCTAGACAGGGTTTTTTTGTGCCTTGGCTGTTCTGGACTCACTTTGTAAAGCAGGCTGGCCTTGAACTCACAGCAATCTGTCTGCCTCTGCCTAAAGGCATGCACCACCACTGCTCAGCTGGTTTTTAACTTTCTTTGGAAGATATAACTGACTTATGGCATTAGAATATTTTATTAATTATTTTCTTCATTTTTCATTTAAATAGATGAATTTGTCTTCTGAATTCTAAAAAAACAGAAATCTTGTTTAAATTGATTTTTTAAAAAAACTTTATTTTTATTATGTTTTATTTATTTATTTAGTGTCCACATTTGTGCATGCATGTTGGTTTAGCTGCATGAATGCCATGGCTCATATGTGGAAGGAAATCAGATAAGAACTTTTGGGAGTTGGTTTTCCTTCTACCATGTGGGTTTTGGAGATTGAAATCAGTTTTCAGGCTTGGCTATAAGTGCCCTTACCACTGAGCCTTCTTGCAGGGCCAGAACTTTGTTTTTTTAATTGCTGCCTATTGGGGGTTTCAACTAATAGGCGTTCGTTTTTAAAAATGATTTTTGTTTTTTAATGATGTCATTGGTGGGATTGCTGTGATATTTCAGTGGATAAAATAATTGCTACACTAGTGTGAGGACTAGAGTTTGGATCTCTAGCACTCACATAAAACCCCACATGTTACTCCAATTCTTGGATGCAGAGCATCACTGAGCAAGATAGGTAGAGTAGTGCAGTTGATGAGCTCTGGGTTCAATAGAAAGTCACTGCTCCAGGGAATAAGATGGAGAGTGATTAAAGAAAGAACTCCCTGCATTTGACAATGTTGGGCCTCCCCATGTTTGCTAACATACATATACTACAAACACACACACACACATATACATTTTTTTAAATCATTAGTGTATAAATATTTATCATTTTAGTAAAGTCAGCTTTGGGTTTATGATTTAAGTTCTTTAAGTAAAAGCAAATATGTTATTTTCTCATTAAGAATACATATATAAACAAATGTATTAACTATTCAAATATTAAAAATCTACAACCTAAGTTCTAAAGTTAGTTTTCTGACTTGTTACCTTGATTTTATTCTGTCAGACTACAGATATTTTTAAACTATTTATTTTATGTGTATGAGTGTTTTGCCTGCATGTATGTCTGTGCACCATGCATATGCTTGGTGCCTTCAGAGTCCAGAAGAGGGCATCAAATCCCCTGGAATGGGAAAGAGTTATGAGCAGCTACGTGCTCCTAATCTCTGAGCCATCTCTTTAGCACCTGATAATTTGTTTCTTTTTTGCTTTCTTCAATTTGTTCCAGATGGCCAAATGTGATGGTTGCAAGAGACAGGGTAAACTCAGTGAGTCATTGAAATGGCGAGGAGAAATAAAACACTTTTGTAACCTGCTTTGTATCTTGATGTTCTGTCATCAGCAAACTCTGTGTGACCCACCTTTACAAAACAATGCAGGTAAAATGTAATGAGCAGTAAGTGAACTCTTACTACTGCAAGGAGCTGACTACCTTTCTCCTACAGATTAGAATATGTAAATTGTCAGTAATTTTTTGAAATGCAAATCTTACTGTGTTCAGGTATCATTAACAAACCAAGCATGGTAGCACACACCTTTAATCCTAGCATTGGGGAAACAGGCAGGCAGATCTGTGTGAGTTCAAGTCCAACCTGTTCTACATAGCCCATTTCAGTACACCCAAGACTCAAAACAACAAACAGCAGCAACACTATAAAAAAACTAAACAAATACCATTAACATTTTAATTAAATCAAGTTATTGAATACCTGAAAGCCAGGCAAATAATTAAAAAACAAAACAAAACAAAAAAAAAAACCACACAGGATTTCTCTGTTCAACAGAGCCCCAGCTGTCCTGGACTGCCTCTGTAAATCAGACTGGCCTTGAACTCACAGAGATCCATTTGTCTGCTGGGGTTAAAGGCATGTACCACCATGCCTAGCAGGCAAATTAATTTTTGTTACAGCTTTCTCTCAGAATACTGACTTAGCCATTTTCAGTTTTCTGGAAAAGAATGACATTTATTGTTTTTTAAATTTTGTATACACCTTGCCTTCCATAGTGAAAGATTTCAGATTGCTTATAGCTAAAAGAAATGAAAGCAAAATCACATGGCCCTTGGTGGTACATATCTCTAGTTTTACTAAGGTAGGTGATAAAGACTTCAAGGGTAGCAGGAGCCATTAAGTGAGTTTGAAGCCAGCCTGGGTTACATAGTGAGGCTTGTGTCAACAACCAGCTATATACATATCTAGATATAAAATCTTAGATTTGGAGCACAAATTATTGTCATTCTGAAACCCTAGAAGAGTCGCAATATAGTACCTTTGTGAGGAAAAGCAGAGGCCTATTCTAGAAACTTGATACAAGTTCTTTACATATAAAGATAAAAGTTAAGAAACATCTTTGTCTTAAATTCTCATTAAATCTATTTTGTGGTTGTCACTGGTGGAATTATGCCTTTGGACAGTTTAGTTGGTTTTTAAGTGAGACTGATACATTTTCATACAAACAGAAAGTTTATATGAAACATGAGAGAATTTGAAGTTTCACTAATCAGAAACTAGCAAACAGTTGGGCACAGTGGTAATTGTTGGGCACCTGTAATCTCAGCGCAGAAGCAGGTGGATCTCTGAATTCGAGGTCATCCTGATCTACAAAAGTGAGTCAGGGCAGCTAAGGTTACGCAAAGAAACCCTTTCTCAGAAACAAAAACAAAAACAAAACAAAACCACCTAGCAAACAGTCCAGTAATTGGAAAGGAAAGATACTACACTTGATCTTACCCAAAAGGCCAAGAAGTGATGAAACAAAAGCTTAGTTAGTTTTTAAAGTTTCTCTGCTCCATAGCAACTTACTGAATCCTGGAAACATTGGTCTTCTTTGAGCTGTTGATTTCTATGTAAAACATAAATTATGTGAGCTTTCTTCTTTCTTTATCTTTTAACCAGCAAGTATTTCCATGGTTCAAGCCGCTTCTGCAGGTCCCCCATCACTCAGAAAAGATTCAACTCCAGTTATTGCTAATGTAGTTTCTTTGGCAAGTGCTCCTGCTGCTCAGCCCACAGCAAATGCCAACAGCGTCTTACAAGGTAGAACTTGATTTAAACTGGCTTTCTTACCATTTGAGATAAATATTGTATGTACCTTGTGGCAGTTTACTGTACCACTAGGGTGCGCAGTGATGTTTTCACAAGTTCCACATCTTGTTTTATACTTTGGAGCTACTGCTTACATTTGCTGAATTAAATGTAAAGTTATACATGCTCATGACTAGTGTTTTTGGGTTAATAATTGGCTGTAATACTAATATTTAAAATTTAAAGATCCTAAGTTTATATTTTAATTTCTATTAAGGTGCAGTTCCAACAGTTACAGCGAAAATCATTGGGGATGTAAGTTACTTTGATGTTATTATATTTTTCATGTATATGCATTTCATATAGGTCTGAGCTAATACGCTTGCCTTTACTGAGGAATAGAATTGTTGATGAGTAGGCTTTCTATTATCTAATTGGGTCTTTTATTTCTGTAAATGCTTGGTAAGTAATTATGTAATTAATTATGTAATTAATTACTTTATGTAATTAATTACTGAAGGTTTTTTAAAATTATGCATAAAGTAAATGTACAGAGGGTGATCATGTGATCTTCGAGACTGTCCTCATGATTATCCTTACTTAGGCCTCCTCACTCCAATTCTATGTTGATCATGCTGAATGTATTTTACTTCGTTTTACACAGTATTGTCTACATTGTCTCTTAAGTGAAGAATAAATAAAGAAAAAACTCCAGACTGGAACAGTGGTATTTCTTGAAAATGTTCCTAGCCTCTGGGCTAATTTTTTGTTTTTTTAAATTAATTGTAGTTTTCTTTTTCTTTTAAGATTTGTTTTATTATGTATACAATGATGGTTGTGAGCCACCATGAAGTTGCTGGGAATTGAACTCAGGACTTCTAGAAAGGCAAGCAGTGCTCTTAACCTCTGAGCCATCTCTCCAGCTCTGGGCTAATTTTTATGGTTGAGTTACTTTTTAATTTTTCTGTGGTGTTAAACTCTACACCCCTGAACCACAGCTACAGTCCTTCAAGTTACTTTAAGTGATTCCTAATGTTGGTTACATTTTCTATGACTGTGTTAGCCTCTAATGCAGCCAGGAAATGACAGTTCTCATTTTAAACTCCCACTGTACTGGGTATCAGTGTTTTATGGTAAGCTTACCAGAATTTTTCTTGATAAACAAATATAGTTAAGTACATTGAGTCAGTTGATAGCTATTAAAATACTTATTGGTTACTGTCTGTTTCAGGCACATAATACATCTGATTTATCCTTTGGTTCCTGTTTTTTTTTTTTTTTTTTAACTAGGCAAGTACTCAAACAGATGCCCTGAAACTTCCACCTTCACAACCTCCAAGGCTTTTGAAGAACAAAGCTTTATTGTGCAAACCCATCACACAGACTAAAGCCACTTCATGTAAACCACATACTCAAAACAAAGAAAGCCAGACAGGTATGTCCCTTGGGATTTATTATTTTATTTAGGGCAAGGGAATGGAGCATTTGCTTACTTTGAAGTATACACTGCTTTCTGCTTATGTGCCTCGTACAGTATAGTTTGTACAGTGTGCCTGTGAATAAGGCATTTCTCTATCTGAGGTTCAAAAAGAAGCTAATTCATCATACTGTACTACAAATACATTTAATTTTTTAATTAATAACTCGTAGGTTCAGAATAAGCTTTCAAATAATGTAGTTGGAATGTGTGTTCAGCAATGCTTTAGTTTTCTAATATGCACTTACTTTTATGCAACTCAATACCATTTTTTCCCCTTGTTTTTGCCTGTGTTCATTTAGTGCCATTTATATAGTTCCCTGCTTCTTGCATGGAATACCTGTCCCCTCGTACTGTTTTAAAGCATGGGTGGTGGTGGTGCATGCCTTTAATTCCAGCACATGAGAGCCAGAGGCAGGAGGATCTCTGAGTTCGATACCAGTCTGGTCTATGGAGTACATTCCAGGGCAGCCAAGAACATGCTGAGAAACCCAGTCTCAAGTGGGGGGGGGGGGGGGGGGGGGGGAGTCAGTTGCACTAAAGGTGGTGTTGCCTACCTTAAGTCTTAGTACTCATGTGGAAGGGGCAGACAGAGCTCTTGAGTTTGAGGTCAGCCTAGTCTATATAATGAGTTCTTGGACATCCAGGGCTACCATAGAGAAACCTCTGGAACTCAAATTACAGGTAGTTATGAGCCACCTGATGTAGGTGCTGGGAACTGAACCCAGGACTTTTGTAAGAGCAGCAAGTTCACTTACCTGCTGAGCTGTCTCTCCAGCCCTGTTACTATGATTTTGATGGACATTTTTTTCTGGTGATCATTACTGATGTTGAATATTTTTTCATTTTTATTGGCACAGTCACTTTTTTTTTTTTTGTCATAATGAAATACCTAAGGCAGCTAACCTAAACAGAAACAGTTTATTTAGTACATAATTTTGGAGGTCATCACACTGGCTTGAGGATGTAACTTCTTGACCCCTGTTACCACCTGGCATGGGTAACACTTGATCTGAACCTCTGTGGGAACAAGCAATTGATTGCTTCTGTACCAACAACAGGGAAACTGATACCCCACACTACCTCACAAAGGTGTGGTTTACCTGAGGCCTCCTAAAGGTTACACTAGAATCACCATGTGGACAAAGTCTGTAATTGCAGTGGACTCTTGCAGGCTATATGCATATGCAAGTCTCTGTATTGACCATTTTTATGTATTCTTTGCAGATGTCTATAATAGACCATTTGACCACTTACGAATCAGGATATTTGTTCTTTTGCTGTTCACTTGTTTCAATTTCTTCTGTATTCTAGATCTTAATCCATGTCAGATGTATAGTTTGCATATATTTTTGCCATTCTGTAACTTGTCCCTTAGCTCCCGAATTGTTTCTTTGTATAACTTTTTGAGTTTGGTGTAGTCTCTCTCTTTGGCCAGTTATTATGTTGTTGTCTCTCTTTTTGGAGTCACATCTTTTTTGTTGTTGTTTTATTGGGTTTTGTTTGTTGTTTGTTTTATTTTTCAAGACAGGGTTTTTCTATTTCAGCTCTACCTATCATGAAACTAACTCTGTAGACCAGACTGGCCTTGAACTCAAAGAAACCTGCCTGCTTCTGTCTCCTAGAATAAAAGTGTGTGCCATCACTACCCGGCTGGGGGTCATACCTTTTTAAAAAACAAAACAACTTTTTTCAGAATAATATCCTGAATCATTTCACCTGTTAACTACTTTAGTAGCTGTACTTGCCTTGCATTAACATCTCTGATTAATTTTGATGTGTTTTTTTTCATTCCATTTATTTATTCATTCATTCATTTATTCATTCATTCATTCATTCATTCATTTATTTATTTTGAGGCAGAGTTTCTCTATGTAGCCCTGGCTGTCCTGTAACTCATTGTGGAGACCAGGTTGGTGTCAAACCTGTCCACCTACCTCTGCCTCCCAAGTGTTGGACTTGAAGATTTGTGCAGTTGCTGCTTGGTGCACATTCTCCTCTTTTAAGATGGAATTTCACTAAACTGTTTCTAATCCTTTCTGTCTCTTTGTGCTTTTTTTTTTCCCCCAATAGAAGACACGCCACGTGAGCCACAGGTTGTGGTGGTACCAGTCCCTGTGCCAGTGTTTGTTCCCATACCTCTTCATCTTTATACTCAGTATACTCCTGTCCCTTTTGGGATTCCTGTTCCCGTGAGTAATCATTGAGAGATTAAATCTAATTTAGCTTGCGTTTTCCTTATTTAAAATTTTAAATGTGTAATGAAATGTTTTACTTGGTAAAATAGACCTGATTCTGGTTGGCTGCTGTTACGTGGTCTTTATTATTTATTATGGAGAATGTAGAAGATTGCTTTTACTCATACTTTATCTTCTGAAAGAGTATTATCATGTAGCATGGTGGTTCACACCTCTAATCTCAGTACTTCTGAGGCTGAGGAAGGAGGATTGCAGCCAGTTGAAGGTCATGCGTAGTGTGCTCCAGACCAGTCTTGGCTACAGTGAGATGCTGCCTCAAAGTTATAAAAACAAGGACTGCAAAGTCAGAGGACCTGGATTTGATCCCTAGCACCCATATATTGCCTCACTCATTTCTAACTCCATTTCCAGGGGATCTACTGCTTCTGTCCTTTTTGGGCACCAGATATGCATGTGGTACACAGACATGCATGCAGGCCAAACATTCTGAACGTTTATATTGCAGTCACTCAAAAGAAAAATCAGAAACTACATATGTTAGGATCTTGGATTCAGGGCCAGCAAGGTGGGTGAACTGGCAGTGGTGCACACTGTCCAGGGAAGCTGGCCTGGTGATCTGAATTCAGGCCCTGGAACATGTGAAGGCGGGTGGATCGAATTGATTCCATACACTGTCCTCTGCCTAAGGCACACATACCCACCCACAGGACATACTAAAATGATGATGATGATGATTAAAAAATGTAACAGTCCTGAACTTTTGCAGAGTTAAAAGAAGAGTCTCACTTCTTATTAAATCTATTTTCCATTTTTAGTTTTTAAAATGTTAAGCAAGAAAGATAAACAAAACTGGTTTTTATGTTGTAGGATTATTCTTTTGAAGGATTCAGAAGCACTTTGTTGAATGTCCAGAAAAGTACTTATTTGATTTTTTTTAAATATTTTTTTTTGTTTGTTTTGAGGCAGTGTTCTCAGTTTTAAGGCATATGCCACATGCCCAGCTTGCTTATTAAATTTTCAGTAATGAGAATATTCTTTTTAATTATTTTAGTACTTAAATTATTTAACAGATTCTGACAACAAATCTATTATATAAGAAGCTCTCAAAGGGGAGGACCTCCCCTGTCAGTGGACTTAGAGACAGGCAGGGAGGAGACAAGGGAGGGAGGGTGGGATAGGAGGGAATGATGGAGGGGGCTACAGCTGGAACACAAAGTAAATAAACTGTAATTAATATAAAAAAATAAAAGTAATTAAAAAAAAAGGCTCTCAGAGGCTGGGGAGATAGTACACTCATCAAAGTATTTGCTCCACAAGCATCCAGCCCTCAGTTCAGTATCCAGCATTGATATAAAAATCAGGCATAGTTGTGCACACCTGTAATCACAGTGCTTAAGAGTCAAGAAGATCTTTGGAGCTTACTGTAATCTGCCATCTCTGTTCAGTGGTAGACCTTGTCACATAAATAGAAGATAGTGAACAATGGAAGAAGATACCTGCTGTTGACCTCTGTTTACACACGTGCGCATGCACACACACAGGAAACAGACTTTTAGTTCTGTTCTTTCAGATGCCTGTTCCCATGCTAATTCCATCCTCCATGGATAATGAAGATAAAGCCACTGAGGGTATTGAAGACATTAAAGAGAAACTTCCCACACATCCATTTGAAGCAGATCTCCTTGAGATGGCAGAAATTATTGCAGAAGATGAAGAGAAGGAGAAGACTCTATCACAGGGAGGTTGGTGCAGTCTTTAAAATAAAGAATTTTTTTCCCCCTCCAGAGCTGAGGACCAAACCTAGGGCTAACTCCCCACCCAACCCAGGACCAAACCCACTGAGCTAAATCCCCAACCCCAAAGAAAAATATTTTTAAACATACCTACAATCCTACAATTTTCTTGTATCAGAAGTAATGAAAAGGTTTTTTTTTTTTTATTTTATCCTTATATTCAAACCTATATTCCATGTTCAAGAATTCTTAATCTATAATCACTGCATGCTGATGCTAGCTAAACAGAACATAGGTCAGAAAGCCTGTTGTCTCAGTTACCTATAGATAGGTCTGATTCTTTTTTTTAAAAAATTCATTCATTCATTCATTCATTTATTACAATTTATTCACTTTCTATCCTCGTTGTAGCTCCCTCCCTTGTCTCCTCTTAGTCCCACCCACCCTCCCTAATGTCTGATTTTTTTTCAGCTTGGAATAGGATGATGATAATAGACGATAGTCATTGGTGTGTGTTTCTCACACTTTAGACAAGTCCTAGTGTTTTCTGTTCTTGCTGCATTTAGTCTTCAGAACTAGCCTGTGAAGGGAGTATTGCTTACTTGACATTTCTGATCTTGAAATAGAATGTAAGTTTTGTATTGGTTATATAGCTAAGAAATGATGGAAGGAGAATTTGGCTCTGCATCACATAATTAAGCAGAATCTTACTGTTCTATATTCAGCATGGTTTCTAACCTTGATTGTGCGTTCTTAATTTGTGGTTACAGGAAAAAGTAGAGAAAATATAATTGTTGAAATGTGAAGCACAAAAGCACTTTCCTATGTCATGAATGAACTAAGAATGTTTTTTATGTTTCTTGAGCCAAATAACAATACAGTTTTTCTTTTACTCACTGGTAGATTTTTTACAACTAGTTATATCTTGAGGTTTTCATTTGTTTTTTTGAAAGAGGGTCTCATGTAGCCCAAAGTATTCTTAAACTGGTGATCCTTCTAATCCCTGGTTCCCCTCACTGCTATAATTATCATCATGGACCACCATGTCCAGCTAGCTAGTGGGTTTTGTTTGCATAATAGGTACTAGAAAAAAATTTGCATTATTGCAGCAGTGCAAACTTTCCTGTTGTATTGCCAGCAGGTTTAAGTCTTTTAAGATTTGTGTTAATTTTAATTATATGTGAGTGTGTATGTATGTCTTGTGTTTGCGTTTGCACCTAAGTACAATTGAGAAGGCTAGGAGGATTCCCTGGAGGTAGAGTTATAAGCATGTGTGAGCTGCCTAATGTGGATGGTGGGAACTGAACTCGGGTCATTTCTAAGAACATAGTGTGCTTTTAACTGACCTCAAGTGTGTAAATCATAAATACTGAGATCAGTAGAAGCAATATTTATTATGTACTCTAACTTCTGTTAGTATATTTAATTTAAAAGTTGGGACAATTCATGATAAAAAGCAAAGCTTTATTTTAAATTGGCCTCTTGTAGCCAGGCATGGTACCACATACCCATTATTGTGGCACTTGAGAGGGTGAGGCAAGAGATCCACAGAGCCAGTCTGAGCTTATAATAGCACAAGGTGGCATTCAAAAGGGGCCTTCTGTATCACTTTACTATTTAATATTTATTGGGTTCTCCTTCTGGCAAATGGAGAACTTTGCCTTTGTATATCATCAAGTCAGAAAAGCTTTAGAAAGTATGCTGGCTTCAAGACAAACAATTGGAATCACTTTAGGTAAAATGAAATTGTTAAATACAGGAAGGAGAAATAGGATTTAGGATTAGATTTTCTTTGATTTTAGTGAAAACAAAAACAAAACAAAAGAAGAAACAAATGCCAAAATGTATTTTTTATGTAATCTTAGATAATACCCTTTTGGGTTGAATTTCTGAACTTCATTTCAGGGATCTTAAGTTTTCATTGAATTGTGTTGTCATCAGTTTGTGTGCTTAATGCTCATGTAACAATTATTTCTATTCTAAGTCTGTTGGCCTTCAGAGGCAAATGTAAAAGGTATATTTGAGCAGAACAGTTTGTCATTTTTTTTTGCCTGTGTGTACGTGTACTTGTAACTATATAAAAAATTTCAAGTGGCAAAAGAATACAAAATCAAAAATAAAGTCTCTTTTCATTGTAGCTTCTCTTGTATTGCTATCTAGAAGTGTAAACATTGCTGACTTTACTGCTTTTGTTGCAGATGTTTAAGTATATGATGAGTGAGGCCTTAAGTACAGAAGTCTTTTTTGTGAGTAGATCTTATCATGAAGTCATTTTATCTAAGATCTTTGTTGTTTGTTTTTATTTTTATAGAATCTCAAACTTCGGAACAAGAACTCTTTTTAGATACCAAGATATTTGAAAAAGGTCTGTAGTTATAAATATATTTTAGTTTTTAGAAGTGCTGTCTTCTGCTAACAGTAGAAACTCATAAAAATTAGTATCCTTGGGTTTAGTATAATTTTGCTTGAGTTGTGAGCAGCATGAATCAACTGTCATGCTAATTTGTAATGCAAATAATAAAAACTACTTCAGATGTTGTAAAGATTGAGATAACGCACTGTAGTATTTACCACGAATAGGAATACAATCCTGGGAAGCTGTGAAAGAAGTTATTTGATGTTTTTGTCTCTGTGAGGTGGTGTGCATGTTTATATAAGTGAATGTGAGTATACATGCATGTATGTGATCATTGTATGTAGAGATTAGAAGACATCTTTGGGTTCTTATCTCAGGTACCATCCACTTGGTGAGGGGGAGGGGAGACTGATTATTCCCCAGCCAAATAGGCTAGTTTGGCTGTCCAGAATGCACCAGGAATTCATCTGTCTCTGCTTCTTAAGTGCTGGGATCACCTCATGACATTATGCCTGTCCATTTTGTCTTTTGAAACAAGGGTTCTGGTGGTCAGACTCTGGCCCTTTTGCTTACACAGCACATACTCCACTCGTGGAGCTGACTCTCCAACCACAGGGTGCTTTATTGGTTGTATCTGTTTAATTATCTGTGAATAGTATTTTGGTTTTTAATATGTAGATGCTCAGGAGAGTTTCTGAATATGCCAAGAGAGAGCCGGAGAGATGGCTCAGTGGTTAAGAGCACTGTCTGCTCTTTCAGAGGTCTTGACTTCAATTCCCAGCACCCACATGGTAGCTCACAACCATCTATAATATGATCTGATGCCCTCTTCTGACATGCAGGTGTACATGCAAATAGAGCACTCATACACATAAGAGTAATAAATAAATCTTTTTAAAAATGTCAAGAGAGCATGTTTGTTTTCTTCACTTTCAGACCAAGGAAGTACGTATAGTGGTGATCTTGAATCAGAGGCAGTATCCACTCCGCATAGCTGGGAGGAAGAACTGAATCATTATGCCTTAAAGTCAAGTGCTGTGCAAGAAGCTGATTCAGAACTAAAACAGTTCTCAAAAGGCGAAACAGAACAGGATCTGGAGGCAGATTTCCCATCAGGTTTGTTCAGCCTAAACTGATTACTGAAGAACATCTATTTCAGAAGATTGGCAGGGCTCCACATTTGCATTATTAAACAGGATGTGTTAGGGATTATCTGGGGCCCCCAAGTTCTCTATTTTTATGAATGTGAATGTCTCTTACAAGGTTCTTATAAGTGTTTAATTTGATCTTTTTGAAATTTTTAAAAGTCTTTTCAACAGTAACCATTTATGAAAGGCTTCCTTGATAATGAACTTTCCATTCATATTGTTCATATGAATATGTCATATTTATCCTTTGTTTCTCTTAAATGTGTAAGTGAAGTGCATTTACCACAAAGAATAGACTGAGGATTACTAGTACCTCTGGTTTCGCAGTAAGTCTGTGTTGCACACCTCACATTGTGCTTTCTACTGGTCGTTATAGAATCCTTTGACCCACTTAATAAAGGACAGGGAATCCAGGCACGATCGCGAACAAGACGAAGACACAGAGATGGCTTTCCCCAGCCCAGACGAAGGGTAAGCAGAAGTTTAATTTTTAGAATTTGTATTCCTTTGTTTTAGCAGTATTTATTAGTTCTTTCCATTTACAAAGCTTTGTAGCAGCCCAAATAAAATATTTTCATACAATATTTTATAAAACTAAGTTTTTTTGTTTTTGTTTCTTTGTGTAAAAATTCCTATTTTTTATATGCATCTTTCAGTCAGGGCTTTTTCTTCTATTTTTGTAATTTTAGATTTTGATTTGTTGCTTTAAAAAGCTTTTGCAGTGGCCTGGAAAGCTAGGTCAGGGGTAAAGAACACTTGCTATAACAGAAGACTGAGGTTTGATTCCCAGCACCCACATGATAGTTCACAGCTGTCTGTTTCTCCAGTTCCAGGGGATCCAGTGTGTTCTTCTGGTCTCTGCCCGCATTGCACACGTGTTACAGAAACTAAGGCAGAACAGCTATAAACATAAAATCAAAATGCAGGGAGGGGGGGGCTCATATTCTTTTCTAATGGGCCAGTGAGATGGTTTTAGAGGATGAAGGTGCTTGTCCCCAGGCTTTGTAACCTGAGTTTGAATCTTGGAGAGGTGACTGCTGTAGGTTGTCTTCTGACCTTGTATCCATAGGCCCACACTCATACACTTGCACATGTACACATACACACAATATAAAGTAAGTAAATGTAAGGTAGATTAATGAGCCAGTGACTGGAGAAATGTCTCAGCAATTAAGAGTTCCCGCTGTTCTTGCAGAGGACTTGCTTCTTAACACCCATGTTGGACACCTTACAACTGCCTATAACTGGAAACCCAGTGACTCCAACACTCTGTTCTAATTCCAGGGATGCCTTTACAAACCTGAACTTAGCCACACATAAATACTTTAAAAATACATACATATCACTAAAAATAATTTCAGTTTTTTTTAGCTCCAGCGCTTGGGAGGCAGAGGCAGGAAGATTTCTGAGCTCAAGGCTAGCCTTGTCTACCAGTCTAGTTCTAGGACAGCAAAGACGACATAGAGAAACAGTCTCTCGAAAAACAGACAAACAAAAAAAGCAAAATATAAATTTTCTGCTTAAAGTCTAAATTTGACTAATTGTACGTGTTCTGGTAAAACATTAACTTTTATGATAAAGTATACTAATTAAATTCACATAGGCTAATTTTCATAGAGAAAGGATTTTTCCAGGCCAGGCATGGTGGCACAGGCCTATAATCCTAGCACTCAGGGAGGCAGACAGATCTCTGAGTTAAGGTTAGGCTGGTCTACAAAGCAACAACAGCCAAGACTGCACAGAGAAACCCTGTCTCGGGGGGGAGGGGGGGGAGCTGGGCCCAGTGGTGCACTTCTATAATCCCAGCACTCTAGGAGACAGAGGCAGGCGGATCTCTGTGACTTTGAGGCTAGCCTAGTCTACAAAGTGAGTCCAGGACAGCCAAGGCTACACAAAGAAAGCCTGTCTCAAAAAAAAAAAGAAAGAAAAAGTAAGGTTTTTCTGAATGCTAAAAGAAAGGAGGGACCAGTGAGATGGCTGAGTAAGTTAAGGCACTTGATGCCAGCCTCAGTTTAGGCCTTCCTTCTTCCTCTCCAGTTACCAATAACTTTGAAGACACCCATGCACAATACATAGAGTATTTAATTGAATAACATTTTCATGCATTATATTTTGATTATATTTTATAGAATCCTTCCTGTCTCTCTACTCACAGAACTTTATGGTGCTATTCTTGTTCTCTTTAACACAAACAAAACCAAAACAATATAATAAAACACACCAAAAAAAAAACCAAACCAAAGAAAGAAAATTTAAATAACAAGCAAAAGGAAAAAAGTGCCCAAATAAAGCAGAATTTTCAAAAAGTCTACAGAAATACTATTGAGTTTGTTTTGTGTTGTCCTGAGCATACAGCCTGCCTGAAGTGTGATTTATATACCTAGGGAGACTCCATTAGAGAAAACTGATTTTTTTTTATCTTTGCCAGTTTGTTTCGATCACAGTTGGTTAGTGGTGGGACTCTGTGTCCACGTTTCCCTCTCAGGGCTGGGATCCCCACATCTGGCTTGCACCTGTACAGGTCTTCTGTGGGTTGTTGTAGTCTCTGTGAGCTCAAATGTGCCTCAGTCCTGTTGTGTCTGGAATACTTTGCTTTCTTGAAGTTATCCCTCACTTGTGCCTCTTTACATTTAACAACAATAACCTTACTTTTTAAAATTGAGTTTATAAAATCAGTTATATTTAAAAGTTTATAAATTCTAAATAAAGCTTGGTATACTTTGACAGATGGTAACCACTGCTGGTCAGGAACAATTAAATTAGATGAAAATCTCACTTAGTATTTTATAATCAGTTTCATCTCCAGTTGTTGACAGCAACCAGTCTGTTTTATAGATTGATGCAAAATGGTACTGGTTTGCCATTACTGAAATTGCAGATAAGTAGTATCATCAAGTATTGTCTTCTTGGTCTAGCTTTTTTGATAGCAACACCTGTTCCCCCATCCCCCATCCCCATAGGAGAGAGTAAAAAGGTTAGTGGGGAGAGGGGATGCAATTCGATTTACTGTATCTAGCTTATTTGGGTCCTCGGGTTCTTTTGGAAAATACCAATCTCAGTTGTTAGGATGTCTCGTAGTCCAGCTAACCAGCAAACACAGCAACAAGAAGAACTATCAGCAGCTTTCTTTCTTCTCAGTGTCCCCTGAAGCATCCTCTTCTTCTCTCTGGGCTCTGTTATTTATATTATCTCCAAGTCCTCAGAATTTTCATCTGGCAGGGACTATGCCCCTCTCCACAGGAGGCTTTTATCAGCTGTGGACAAACTAAAAGCAACTCCATATCTCACACTTGAGATTAAGACAAAAATCTGTTTACATAACATAACTGAGTTTTTAAAGAAGCCAAAACTTCCATTACACAAAACCTCTTCCCCAACGTAACACATATCCCGGTTTCCATTCTGAGGTTAACACATCTTTAAAATATACAGGATGATTTAATTCAGCAGTTGTTTGCTGTTTTTTGTTTTTTTTTTTAAACTATTCAGTGTTTTTCCACAGCTGTTGTTCCTTTCTCATCATTAAAAAATGTAAAGTTAATATATACAGCCTCTCTCTTGGAGTCTTTATTATCCCTTTCATGTTTATTGAGCATCTCTGTTCAAGTGTGATTAGATCTTTCTATAACTGCTTGTTCTGCAGGATTGTGTGATATATTTGTAATATGCTTTATGTTATAATATGCAAAAAACTTTTATTTTACTGGAGACATATGCTTGAACATTGTCAGTCTTAATTTGTACAGGTATCCTCGTAATAGCCATAACTTCTAATAGATATATAATAACAGAATCAGCCTTTTCAGAACTTAAAGCAGTTGCCCATTGAAACTGTGAAGATATGTCTATAATATGGTCCCCATACTTTAATTTTCCAAACTCTGTAAAATGAAACACATCCATTTGTCAAATTCATTTCTTTGGGTACTTTTTGGTTACTTCCTGCAGGTAATGGAGTTTGGTTATACAAAGAACAAGTAGGACATTTCCTTATAATTTCTTTGGCTTGTTGCTAACAGAAAAATCTTTCTTTAAATCTTTTCTGTTAATTTGTGTTTCTCATGAAATTCTGAGGCTCCTAGTACATTTCCTATTAAAAGCGGGTCAATTTTATCATTACCTTGTGCTAGAGGGCCCGGCAGAGGGCCCGGCAGACCCATAAGGGAACTGATAAGTGTTAAATACAATTGATGATTTCTATTTCAGATTACTTGTTGTAGCTGAATAAATAGCAAAATCAATTCTGAATCATCTGGAGTAAGTTCAGCGGTTTCATTATGTAAAACAACGCTTTCTGTATATTGAGAGTCAGTAACAAAATTAAGAGATTTAGGAAGTGCCAGGTGGTGGTGGAGCATGCCTTTAATCCCAGCATTTGGGAGGCAGAGGAAGGTGGCTTTCTATGAGTTCGCGGTCACCATGGTCTTCAGAGTAAGTTCCAGGACAGCCAAGGGTACACAGAGAAACCCTGTCATTTAAAAAAAAAAAAGTTGTGCTTTTTTTTTTTTTTTTTTTCAGGGAAGAAAGAGAGATTCAGGAAAATCTAATAATTAATACCACAGAAATGGCATACAGATTTGATTTTAAACTGAATCACAAAGGCTCTAAGCCTCTTTACTTATTTTTCTGACTTATAGCTTGCCTTTCTTTGTTTATTTGCATCAGTATAGAATGTAGGGGTTCCAGAAATTGGTGTTCCTTTTCTTATACAAGGGAGAATCTAATTCATTCTTTTCAAAACTGAAGTCTCTTGCTTTTGGGATATTTGTTGTTAATCTCTCCCCCAAAATTACTGCAAGCTCTTTGCCAGTGTTCATTTTCTGTTCATTAGGAGGCATTTCAGCATCAGTAAAGAGTATAACAATTTCTGCTGGGTCTGTTCCTGCTGGTTGACAAGATCTCATTTTTTTCTTTCAAAATCAATTCAGAAACCTTTTCTACATAGATCTTTAATTTTTTACCCTGTGTACTAAAAATATCTATTTTGAGATTGTCTTCTCTGCATAAGAATCCCTGTTGGAGAATGAGTAGAAGGCGAGAACCAAATACAGTCTAACCTTTGATCTAAGCAGTCCGCATGTGCATCTTACCGTTTTTTCTACCAGGGCCAGTTCTCGCTCGGCTTCAGCTAATAATGTGTTTTTAAAACTTATTTACATTTTTAAACATTTTGTAGGTTTTGAAATAAATTACTTAGCTCTTGAGTTGTTAATCCAGTTGTGGGCTGTAGCCAGTTAATACATCCCACTAATTTTTGAACATCATTAAGAGTCTGTAATTGATCTCTCTCAATTTGTACTTCCTGTGGTCAGATTTTTTGTAAACTTATCTTACATACTAGATAATTGATAGAACTTCTTCTTTATATTTTTGTAGGAGCAATTTATAATCCCCAGCAAGGCAAAATTCTCTTTATGTCATCAAATATTTTCTTCCAAAGTGTCTGCTTCTGAATCAGCCAGTAAGATGTCATCCATGTAATGGTAAATTATAGATTGAGGAAACTGTTACAAGTTATTTCTAATGGCCGTTGTACAAAATATTGGCCCAAGGTAGGACAATTTAACATTCCTTGTGGTCAGACTTTTCTGATGATATATTTTTATTGGACAACTATTATTGTAAGGTATTGAGAAACCAAACCCTTCTCTATCATGCTCATGCAAAGCAGTCATGAAAAAACAATCTTTTAAGTCAATCTATCAAAAGCCATGACTTAGATAACATAGAATGTAGTGGAATTCCATGTTGTAAAGAGCCCGTTGGCTGAATCATCTTATTTATGGTTCTTAAATCTGTTAACATCCTCCATTTTCCTGATTTCTTTTTTATAACACAAGGTAATTTCATGGGCTTGTAGATTCTTCAAAGTGTCAAGCATTTAGTTGCTCCTTTACCAGCTGTTCTTGTACTGTAATTCTTCTTTTGTCATAGACCATTGATTTACCCATGCAGACTTGTCAACCATTTTTTAAAAACATTTATTTACTTTATGTATTTGCATTCCCTATCTGCATGTACACCTGCATGACAGAAGAGGGCATCAGATTACATTTTATATGGTCATGCTCCACCGTGTGGTTACTGGGAATTGAACTCAGGACCTCTTAAAGAACAAATGGTACACTTAACCACCGAGCTATCTCTTTAGCCCCCAGTTAGCCATTTTAAAAGTACCTTTGAAGGACCAACACCTGTTGTGTCCTGCTTATGGACAACCTGGACAGTCTGTGATCTTTTAATATTTTTCTCAGAAATATTCTTTATTTTATGGTTTGTTTCTGAGATTGGAAGGGTGCTAATCTGTGTTTTCCATTGCTGCAACAAATCACCTCCCCATAAATTCATTGCCACATAAAGCTTTAATTTTCCTATTTGTTCTTCTGGCTCTTTACATACATCCCATTTTGTAATTTGTTTCACTTCAGATAGTTCCAGTCCCTAGAATCTGAAAAATTCCTGAAGAGGATAATCTGGATGCTAAGATTTTGTTGAAATTATTGTTACATCTGTTCCTGTGTCTATTAAGCCTTCAATTTCAGTGCCATTTATTTGTATTTTTATCTTTGGTCTCTGATCATTTATAGCACTTCACCAAAGTACTTGTTTTCTTGTCACTCTTGAATTTTTTGTACTGTCTACTTGAAGCTGTTCTTCCTTTGATAACATCCAGAGCAGTGTTGTTTTTAACAGCAGGCATTAAATCCTTTAATTGCTCTGTGGATGAGTTTCTCCAATGCTGACAGGGAACAATTGAATCAAATTTCATATGGGAAGACCCCTTGGGCATTTCCAATCCCTGGCAAAGGGTTACCTTGTCTGTGCCGTGTTGATCTGCTTTTAGTATTCTTTGCCACACCTTCTGCATACTCCAAAAGGCTGAGGCCTACTTTTTGAACTGTCTTGAGAAAAACCATTGTTTTTAAGAATGCCTTGCCTACAATTCCTTTTCAAGTGAACCTTGCTTACTACATCTGACATTTTGATTTTTTTTTTTCTTTTAACTTTAATATTTATTAATTACAGTTTATTCACTTTGTATCCCAGCTGTAGCCCTCCCCTCATTCCCTTCCAATCTCTGCCTTTGAGTTTTCTTAAAACTTACAGAAGAGTAGCACCCTAAATGTGAGATCCATTTAGCCATATTTCTAACCTATTCATCTGTTGTTACTGATCTTACCTTTAAATGTCTAATCACCCTTTTGCATTCTGAATTAGTATTTTCAAAAGCCAAAGATTCAATTAATATTTTTCTGACTTGTGAATATGATACTCTTCTATTTACAGCTGAAGTCAATCTGCAAAAAAAAAATCAGTGGGGGCTTCTTTTGGACTTTGTATCATTTTAGAAAGTGACTCAAACCACTTGTCCCAGGCATTTAAAGCTGCTAAACAACCTAACGCCAGGGTGTGATCTTTACATTCAAGCTGTCTTTGTAACAGCATTTTGACCTTCACCTAGCAAGAGCAATACCTCTAGCCCTTATTTTGTTGTTCTCTGACACTAGCTTCCTCTTTCCGTCATGTTCAGCAGTGTAACTGAGGACCAGCATCTTATATTGCTGGTGCCAAATCTTTCCAGGCTTGGGGGATGATTGTGTTCTGAGTTGCCCATGAATTTAACATCTGCTTCAGACAGGATGAATGCACACTGTATGAAATAATTACTTTATTAAATCTCCTCAAATCTAATATGTCTATAGGATTTCATTTAACTTCTTCATAACCTTGGGAGTGCCTGTGGTCTCCTGGTAGGTCTTGTATAGTAACTGGATAAACATAAGGTTGGTTTTCTCACAACCGTGAACCATTCTTCCTTATGTTTCATTATGTGGTGGCACAGTAGGTTCTTGTCCAAATTCCCCAGTCTATGACTATTTTTCTTATATTCATTTATAAGCCTTTGGTTTGTTTCTTACCAATCCACTTCTCATATTTGCCACAAAAAAAAAAAAAAAAACAAACAACAAAACACTATAGCTATTAGTGATAAAATATGAATTACTATACTGATAGTAATTATAATCATCATTACGTCAGTCTCAGGTAAGTAATTTATTCTTTCTTTTTCTTCTCTTTTCAGGCCAACTATAGTAGCACTGTACAGGATCCTAACCCCTTGTATTGTGCTATTTCTCATCCATAACTCTCTCCTTGAGGATTTCCCAGGTGTCCTACCAGATCTGATGGCTTCCCAGTTCATCTGCAGCTGTCTCATTTCTCTGTTCGCATGGACATTCATGCGTTGGAGTGCCAATTGTTTTTTAACAAAATCTCAATTGTTTAATTTTACCAATAAAGACTCAGGAGTCAGATGCTGGGGTGAAAGCCTGCTAGCTCAGAGAGGCAAAGAAAGTACTGAGCTGACTTTCTTTCTCAGCCATTGTCCCAAAAGAAAGCTTTCCTCCGCATCATCTCAAAAACCCCTCAAACTGAATGTTCATCCTTTCTGCTTCCTGTCTGTCTTTCTATCCATCCTGACTTCCTCCTACTCTCTGTTTTTTTTCCTATGTTCAGTCCCTGTCAACTATTTGCTTGCTCAGCCTCTTGACCTATGGTTGACTTTATTTAATCCTGTTCAAACAGAAAGCTCTTAGATTAAAGGTATATGCTAGGGCTGAGCCACACCACAAGTAGAAACAGTTTTTTCCAGTAAGCAACACAATCTTGAGGTTCAGAGTGGATCCTGCAACAGCTTACTTTTTCCTAATGTATCCTTATATAACACCTAGGCTTGTAAAAAGGTTTTAAATTATAAACCTGATGATTTAGTTTAGGGTATCTGATCTTTTCTCTTACAAGCTTTTTTACTTTGTATCTTTCGAGAATGTATATCCAGCTGCTTTAATTCGCTCATTTTGAGACAAGGTGTCAGGTAGTTGCCCAGGCTGCCATTCGGCTTACTCTGTAGACTAAGGAAATCTCCATTGTCAGAGTCTTAGAATTCAGCCGGAACTATGCATGCACATTGCCTTAATTAGTTAAGATAATTTTTTTTTAAGTTGCCAAATTTATTGGTAGATCATTATTCTATCTAAAATTTTGTTATTTTATTATATAAGTGTTGCCTGTACATATGTCTGTGTACCACATGTGTGCTTGGTACCCAAAAACTCCATAAAAGAACATTTGATTCTTTGAAACTGGAGTCACAGATGGTTTTAAGCTGCCAGGTGGGTGCTGGGAAATGCAGCCATGTCCTCTGGAAGAGCAACTAGTGCTTTTAACTGCTGAGCCATCAATCTAGTTTCAGGATTCTATTTAAATTTTAAACATCAGTTCACAATTAAAATTAGCAATAATGTTTCAGGTTATATATTTGTGTGAGAGAGAGAGACTCAGTGAGTTTCATTAGGGTTGCTTACAGGAGCAGCCTTCTCCTCCCTCATAAATTGTTAACAACACATACATTTTTGAGGAGGTGTGGGGTACATCAGTCCTTTTTTCATAAACTTACTCCTTTTTTCTTTCTTTCTTCTTCTTCTTTTTTTTTTTTTTTTTTTTTTAGACAGAGTAACATTGTGTAACCATGGTTGGCTTTACCTTGCTAGGTATGTCAGGCTGGCCTCAAAATTGCAATGATCTGCCTGCCTCTGCCTCTGCCTCCCAAGTGCTGTGATTACAGGCATGTGTCATCATGGCCAGCCTTTAGTATTTTAAGACAGAAAGTTTGGAATATGGATCTTAGGCTTTTTATTCATGCATTGTGGTTTGTTATTGTTGTGTTTTTTGTTTTTTGGGGTTTTGTTTTTCACATCACGGGAGCTAGCTAGTACCCAGAGTTTTATGCATACTAGGCACATTTTCTGCTGGAGTTACACACCAGAGCTCTTTCAGTTTTGCAAAAGTATGGTGGTATTTTGAGTATCCCAGTCTAGGCACTGCATTAGCGCCATCACAGAATTATTTTAAGTTTCATGATTTTCATTTAATTTTGTAGGATTTTCTAGTTGTAGCTATAATTTTTTTTCTTGATTTATGCAATATATACAGGTATACTATTAGCTTATAATGTAGGAAGATTTTTCTTTGTACTTTTCCATTATTGGCTTTAACTCTAATTCTTTAATAGCTTGGAATATGAATTATTCAAGTAAGCTAGTAATAGAACATGTAATAATGGTTATATCATAGTTACTTAAATGTTTGTAATTGCTGTAATTTGTTTTTCATATTAATTGGGTTAGTTGATTTCTTGGTCTTTTGAGAAAGGGTCTTATGTCATCCAGGCTCAGATTCTTAAAATTCCAAAGGTAAGTTTTAATAATTTGTGAAATTTTTAAATTCTCACAGGGGAGGAAGAAGTCTGTAGTACCTGTGGAGCCCAGGAGTCTTATTCAAGGAGCCTTGCAAGGGTGTTCAGTGTCTGGAATGACACTGAAGTACATGTATGGGGTGAATGCCTGGAAGAACTGGGTTCAGTGGAAAAATGCCAAGGAAGAACAGGGAGACCTGAAGTGTGGTGGTAAGTGTTTAGTATACATGTGTCTCTATATAGATAGAGGAAATAGAAACTAAGTCCTAACTCTATTTCCTATCTCATTTGTCTCATCAGGAGGTGAGCATACCTCTCCTAGTCCGTGTTCTGACTCCTTAGGAAATGCTCAAGATCAGGCACTCTCTCAAGAACCCACAGAGCAAAGTTGTAAAGGTAAAGCTTGTAAAGACAGTTGCTTCTGTCTCTCCACTATGAATTATTTATAATATTGGGGTTTAAAAATTTTTTTATGTGCATGCGTATTTGGCCTGCATGTGTATCTGCATGCCTGGAGCATGGAGAAGCCAGAAGAGGGTTACAGGCAGTTACGACCCATCATGTAAGTGCCGAGAATTGAACCTGCTCTACAGGAGCAGCCAATGCTCTTAACCACTGAATCATCTCTCCAGACCCTAATAATATTATTGATTTAAGTTTGTAAACTGACTAGGTGTGGCCAGATCTGCTAGTTCCAGAACTGCAAAGGAAGGAGGATCAAAAGTTCAGGGTCATTTTCAACTACATTGTGAAGTCCAGGCCCCCAAAAAGAAAAGGTTGCTGAATTGAGTTATAGAATTTAAGGTTTTGAGTCTTAAGGTAAAAAAGAGTGGTTAATTTCATACCCCTAGTTTTAAAGATGTTATTATGTAGGCAAATTTATATCTTCTGATACTGAGTTTATAGAGCACATGTAAGGAATTTTATTCTTTAAAAAAATTTTTTTATTTATTACAATTTATTCACTTTATATCCCAGCTGTAGCTCCCTCCCTCGTCTCCTCCCAACCTCACCCTCCCTCCTTCGTTGCCCCTCCCCCAGTCCACTGATAGGGGTGGTCCTCTTCCCTTCCATCTGACCCTAGCCTATCAGGTCTCATAAGGACTGGCTGCATTGTCTTCCTCTGTGTCCTTGTAAGGCTGCTCCCCCATCAGGGTGAGTTGATCAAAGAGCCACCCAGTGAGTTCATGTCAGAGACAGCCCCTGTTCCCCTTACTAGGGAATCCACTTGGACACTGAGCTGCCATGGGCTACAAATGTGCAGGGGTTCTAGGTTGTCTCTATGCATGGTCCTTGGTTGGAGTATCAGTCTCAGAAAAGACCCTTGTGCCCAGATTTTTTTCATTCTGTTGCTCTTCTTGTGAAGCTCCTGTCCCCTCCCTTCTTTCCTAAGATTCCCTGCACTCTTCCCAAAGTTTGGCTATGAATCTCAATACCCAGCTGGGTGGAATCTTTCAGAGGCCCTCTGTGGTAGGCTCCTGTCCTCTTCCCTGTTTTCTCTCTCTTCCAAGGTCTATTCTGTTTGCCTGTCTGAATATGGATTGATCATCTTACCCAGAGTCCTCCTTCTTGCTTAGCTTCTTTAGGTGTGCAGAGTGTGGTATGTTTATCCTATATTATATGTCTAATATTCACTTGTTAGTGAGTATATACCATGTGTGTCTTTCTGCTTCTGGGATATCTCACTCACTCAGCATAATCTTTTCTAGTTCCTACCGTATGCCTGCAAATTTCATGATTTCCTTGTTTTTAATTTCTGAGTAGTAGGAATTTTATTCTTGAGCTTACAAATAATTCCAAATAATCTTCTTGAGCCCCATGTCTCTTTAACAGACTATATTAAACACTGTAAGAATATTAAGGTATTTTGGATAAAAAAATGTCAAGACTTGTTTCTGTAGAAATACTCCCTGCTTTCGAGAACACTATGGCTTTGGGAAACTTAGATTTATTTTATATGTATTCATGTTTTGCCTGTATTTATGTACATGTACTGAATGCATGTCTGTTTGCTGAGGAGATCAGAAGAGGTCAGATCCCCTAGTACTAAGTTATAGACGGCTGAGAGTTACCATGTAGGTGCTGGGAACCAAATCCAGGCCTTCTGCAAGAGCAACAGATGCTTTATCTGCTGAGTCATTTCTCCAGCCCCAGATGCGTATGACTTTTAAAGTTTGTTTCATTTCAGCTATTTTAGAGTCAAATGATTCAGATGCAACAACAGTGTAGTCTTAGACTTTCATACATTTTTACTTTTCACTGGTCTTATGTACTAGTCTAGATTATTTTTACTTTTGTGTTTTGCTTTTTATTACTTTGTGCTGTATACTGATAGAATCATTATGGATGGAATTGTTCTTTTATTAAAAGAGAGTTTAACTTGGGACTTACCTTTCTAGAAGGTTAGTCTATGACCATCACAGCAGGCACTGTGATGGCAAGGCAGGCATGAGCGGTAGCTGAGAGTTTACATCTTGAGACACAACCGCAGAGAGAGCTAATTCCTAATGGCCTGAGTATTTTAAAATTCTGATCTCAGTGACACACCTTATCCATCAAGGCCACACTCCCTAATCTATCACCAAATAGTATCACTAAATGAGGACCTGTCAGTCAAATATATAAACATGTGAGGACCATTCTCATTCAAACGACCACATTCCACTCCCTGGTTCCCTGAGGCTTGTAGCCATATTGTAATGCAAAATGCATACAGTCCACCTTGAAAGGTCCTCATAGTCTCTCAATCTCTACACTGTTTCCAAGTACAAAGTCTCTTCTTCTCAGAAGAGACTTAATATCTTAATTGTAACCTATTAAATCAAAACAAATTATGTACTTCTAATGTACATTGACAGAGAGTAATTTATTAATGTTTCAAGAGGGAGGAAAAGGGGTATATTGAAAATACTGGGCCAAAGCAAGACCAAAACCCGGCAGGGCAAACTCTAAATCCTGTAGTTCTGTGTCTGATGTCAAATGGTTTAGATAGCTCCACCTTTCTGGCTTTGTTGACTCTAACAGATTTCTCTCTCCTGGGTTTGTTTCATTCCCTTTCTGCAGCTCTCCTTGGTAAATATCTCAAGACTCATGACATCTTGAACATCTAGGGCTGTCTAGTACCATATTCAGGCTTTCACAGCTTCACAAAATGGCTTCTCTGGTCCTCCAGGAAGAGATTCCCTGTGCCACATGCCTGACCTAAGTGTCTCTTTAACAGCAGAGGGAGATGCCATAGCCCCTTCACTCCTGTATCCTTCATAACTGTAAAGCCAGAACCACATGGACAACACTTTGAAGCTCAGCCATCTACTTGAAATGAAGCTTGGCCCCTTTGAATCACATTTGCATAAGCTTTCATTTGCCGCTATTTACCTTTATCTATCTATCTATCTATCTATCTATCTATCTATCTATCTATCTAT
>NW_026591598.1:5811802-5870546 GCF_907164565.1 Psammomys obesus | reverse complement strand
TATCTATCTATCTATCTATCTATCTATCTATCTATCTATCTATCTATCTATCTATCTATCTATCTATCTTGGTTTTGGTTTGAGGTTTTCCAAATATACCTTCTCTCGTTCAGTGAGTGACTGTCAGGTATTTCCTTTTGTTGCTGGTAGTTTGTTCACTGATTTTGGAGTGCATGAGTTCTGATCATAGTGCTGCTCTGTGCTGTCACGACTCATAGTCCTATAAATCAAGTGTTATCTTTCTGCTCTAAAGGTTCTGTAAATGCTCTCCTTTTTGGAGGCTGTGCCTGCCATCCCTTGTTGTATAGCAGTTTTTATTGAGAGAACAAAGAAAGCCAGGGGCAGTGCTGTGTTCAGCAAAGGAAGGAGGATTATTTGCAGTTACAAGCTCAGTACCAGCCTTGGCAACTTAGTCAAACCCCAACTTAAAAAAGTGTTGGTGGAAAATGGTAGGAGTGAAGGTGGACTGGTAGTTATGTGGTGATAGCACACACCTTCAATCTCAGCACTCAGGAGGCAAAGGCAGGTGGATCTCTGAGTTCCAGGACAGCCAGGGTTACACAGGGAAACCAAAAAATGAGAAAGGAGGGAAAGGAAGAAAGACTAGTAATATTGTTTTAGCTTACCAAGTCTCAGTGTGATAGTCCCAGGTGCTATCCAGCTGTTTCTGCTTCCCAGACACATGCGGAGGACAGAGTTTTCAGATCAGGAATGGTCCCAGGATCATCTTCCTGCCTTGTGCAGAACCAGTAGAGAAGATACCAGGTGTTTCTTTGGGAGAGTGTAAGCCTGTTGGAATGTAGAAAAGCAGTGATAAAGAAGTTCATATTGCACAATACGGTGTATTGCAGTGGATGTGTGTGAACAGGGAAATCTTAGTGTGACACATGAAACTCATTGTGGTTGGCTTTAATTTGTTTTTATTTTCTTCTTGCTCCTTAATTTTTCTGAACCATTTCATTTTGTGGCCTAGCAAATGCAGAACTGCATCCTAACATTTCTAGGGCCATGAATGCATTTAAGGTAAATTTTGAGAAAATTAAGCAACATCTCCTTTGTGGATCTTCCCAGTGCCTTTAATGTACTAGTAGGCCCTGGGAGTTCTTTGAATTCTTCAGAGGTAAATACAGTATTGTGTTTTACAAATTTACCAGGTCTTGGAAACCCAGTTGTCTCTAATTCCCACATAGAACTAGTGTGTTTTGAGACAAGATGTCATATGTCTGAAGTTGGCCTTGATTGAATTCTGTATATAGCCAAGGATATCTTCAAATTCCTAGTCCTCTTGCCTGTGCTCCTGCGTGATTGGGATTGAGCCAGGGCCATGGGCACACTGAGCAAGCACTCTGCCTGCTACAGTACAGACCTAGTCTCGTGCAAGTGTTTATGCGGGGTTCTATGGGAAATCTCTTGCATCCTCAAGTTGGCATTTTTTTACCAACCTGCCTTTTCTTTTACATCTTCAATTGTGGTCCAGCCTTAGGATTGCTTCCTTCAGACTTTGATGTGGACTCTTCCCTATGAGATCTCACTTTTTTTTTTTTTTTTTTTTTTTAACCTGCTTCTCACTATGTAGCCCTGGCTGTCCTGGAATTTGCTGTGTGGACCAGGTTAGTCTGGAATTCAAAAGAGAGATGCCTGCTTCTGCCTCCCGAGTACTGGGAATAAAATCATGGACCACTATGACCAGCTTATTTTGTTTACTTTCATAGAGTCCTAATTAAACAAAACTGCCATACCTGTTAACACCACATGTAGTAAGCTTGTGTCATAGTGCCTGTTACACCACATGCAGTAAACCATCTTTATTTTTCAACTGGAAAAAAAAAAAAAACTTGGGGGTCAGGATCTGTTCTTTGATTGGTTGGTTGATTCTGAAACAGGGTTTTTCTGTGGAGCCCAGGCTAGCCTGGACCACAGAATCTTCCTGCCTCAGCTTCTTGAGTACTGGGACTAAAGGTGTGTGCCATCACGCTTTCTTTACAATGTCCAGTATATTGTTGAGGGCACTAAGGTACTGGTGTTGATTCAGTGAACAGCAGTGTTACTGTATTTCTGCAAGTTAATGATTCCTATGTGCTCTCACTCTCCACAGTCCGCTCTGTGAAGCTGAAGGAAGATATTCTATCCTGCACGTTTGCTGAGTTAAGTTTGGGCTTATGCCAGTTTATCCAAGAGGTGCGGAGACCAAATGGTGAAAAATATGACCCAGACAGTATCTTATACTTGTGCCTTGGAATTCAGCAGGTATCAGTTTCAAAACTTACAAATATGATAGTGGTTTTCATCATCTGAGATAACTTTTGAATTCAGTTGAAAATTAATGTATATTGTCATCTAGGATTGTTCTTAAACTCTTTCCTTAGTGAACAACTGCCCCGGTTTAAAAATCTTAACATCTCTCCCTTTGTAAACTAAACTGAGACCATTGGTAGAGTAATAGACATTGGGGGGTGGGGATCTTGTATTTTATAGGAAAATGAACAAAGAGGCTGTGAATCGTGGTCTATCTACCTAGAAGCAGCTAAGGTGACTGTGTCTGCATTTGTGAAATATCTTATCTGCACTTTAGAAGTATAAAATAATAGATCCACGAATGTATGTGATTTTTACACATATAAATAGTTACATTTACAAAGATGAGCTGTTCACAGTAGTGCTGAGCGATGAGAATCCCCGCAGCTGGAGGCTCTGAACACTTCACACAGCAGTTTAAGTATAAGATTTAAAACTGCTTTCACCCTTATTTCCCTAATAGTCTTTTTTGTTTGTTTGTTTGTTTGGTTGGTTGGTTTGGTTTCTTTTTTTCTCTTCTTTCTTTGTTTTGTTTTTTGAGACAGGGTTTCTCTGTGTAGTGTAGTCCCGGCTGTCCTGGACTTGCTTTGTTGTCCGGGCCGTCCTCAAACTCGTAACCATTCTCTTTCCTCTGCCTGCCTAAGTGCTGAGATCACAGGGTGTGCCACCATGCCCAGCTAATTTTTATTTAAAAACAAACAAACAAACAAAAAAACTTTATTTAGTGTCTCTTCAACATTTGTATATGGCTAGGACTGGTTTGGTTCATGCCTCTATAATCCTAGTACTGGAGATGCTGAGGCAACCAAGTGTGAGAGTTAATAGAGGGTAATTATAAAATTGAGCATATTATTTAATTAGTTTATTTATAAATTAGAATGTGGCTGTGGTAGCATATGCCTACAGTCTTGGCTTCTTAGGAGAATGAAGCAGGATGACGGCAAATTCAAGGGCAGCATTACCTGCATAGTGAAACTTCCATTAAAAAAATGCTTATGACATACAACTATTCAGTAAACAAGTATAAATTATGTGTATTACTATATAATGATATAGTGATATGAATTAATAAGATGAAATAAAAAATGTGTGCAATGGTTATTGTCTCTGGGTGGTATTAAGCTGACTATTCTTAAACAAGCTCAGGTGTTTTGTTTGTTTTGTTTTTAATTACAAAAGTGCCAGTTTGGGTGGCACACACCTCTTATCCCAGAACTCAGGAACAGAGGCAAGAGGATCTCTGTGAGTTTGAAGCCAACCTTGAGGATACTCAGTACTATATAGACCTAGCTGAAGAAAACAAAACAAGACTAAAACTAAGTAACTTGCCTGGAGAGATAGCTTATCAATTAAGAACACTGGCTGCTCTTCCAAAGGAACTATGTTTGATTCCTGGTACCCATGTTTTTGTCACCAAGTGCATGTCTTTTGCACACAGAGATTAGAAGAGAAAGTCAGATGAATCCCCTGAAATTGGAGTTTGAGACAGTTGTGAGTTGCCTTTTAGGTGCTGGGAACTGAATCCAGGTTTATTACAGGAATATCAAGTGCTCTTAACTGCTAAACTATCTCTTGAGCCCCTTGTTAGTCGTTTGCTTTGCTTTGCTTTGTCTGTCGGTGCCTCTTAATCTGTTTAGAGAGTGAAGTGTGTACATGAGTATACACACATGTGTGGTGCACACACATGCCCTGGATGTCAGCTGTCTCCTGTATTCCTGTGCCTTATTCCCTCAAGACAAGGGATCTCACCTAATCTGAAGCTTGATATTTCAGTTTGACTGAAACAAATTCCAGAGGTCTGCCTTGTCTCCGCAATCCAGTGCTGCAGTTTCAGGCCCATCTTTCCATGCCTAGCTTGTGCTGACATGCTAGGGATTCAGGCTCAGGTCCTTATGCTTGTACAGCAAGTGTTCTTACCCACTGAGCCATCTTCCCACCTCTGCTATACTTAGTTTTTATTTAGCACAGTGGGGTTCATATAACACACACATTTTGCAAGTTGTTTCTTTCAGTGAAGGATACCCTCTAGATTAGTTTGAGTCAAACTCTTTATTCCCCCCTCCCTTTTTTTTTTTTTAAAGAAACCCTAAGCTATTCCAGGAAGTTTAAGGCCAGCTTGGTTTACATAATCTAGCTTCAAAGCCTTCTGGGGTGCTAGGGACCAAACTCAGGTGCCACTTGTGCGAATGCTTTACAGACAGTGTCTCAGTCCCCTAAATTTATTTTTTAATACATTAAAACATAATTGTATGTTAATGTAATGTCATGTAATATTTTGATGCCAATTCACATTGTAAATCAAGTATTACATCCTCAAGCATCATTTCCTTACGGTACAAACATTACAATTCTTTTCCCCCTTTTTAAAAGAACATTTATTCCTGTATTTTTGGGCAGGTGTGCCGTGGTGCACTTTGTAGAGGTCAGAGGGCGACTTGTGGGGTCTGCTCTCTCCTTGTGCTGTGTGGCTCCTGGGGACTGAACTCAGCCAGCACCCTGTATCTCCTGAGCCATCTTCCTGGGGTTTTCTCTCCATCTTTTCACATATACAGCATATTACTATTATCTATAATCCCCCTTCTGTGTCATAACACTCCAGAACATTTTGCTTCTAATGAGCTGGATAGCCACAGTTCAAAAGCCACATATAAATGAGAACATTTTGTGTTTGTCTTTCTGTACTGAGCATATTTCATTTAGTATCATATTTTCCAAGTCTGTCCATGTTACCTAATTAAAATGGCAGCCCACCCTTTTTAAAGGCTGTTAGTATTGCACTGCATATAGGTACCACATTTTTATTTTATCTATTTATGAGCATTTTACTTGTTAAATTTTCTCATCACTGTGACAACATACCTCAAAGTAGTAACTTTTTAGGAGGGTTTATTTTGGCACAGTTCAGAGACCGCAGTTCATTGTGAAGGATAAAGTATGTGGTGGGAGTTTATGGCTTGTTCTCACCGCAAGCAGATAGGCAGCTTAGGCCAGAAGTTGGGCAGGGCTGCTATTATCAAAAGGTCTGCCTGGTACACAGTATGTCCCAAAGTGCTCCACAACCTCCCAAAGCAGTACCCATCAGCTTTTGACCATGTTTCCAAACACACAAGCCTATGGGAACATCTCACATTCAAATGTAACTGACACTGGTTGACTTCATAATGCTGGCATGAACCTAGAATACTAACATTGGGTTGGAGAGAAGGGCCAGTCCTCAAAGTGCCTGCTGCATGAGTGTAAAACTTGGGTTTACATTCTCAGAAACCATGTAAAGCAGGCATGGTGTCTGCTTGTAATTCCCAGCACTGGGCGGTGGCGGGGGGGGGGGGCAGCCTTCGTAACACAATCAGTGACTTTCAGATTGGGTTAAAGCTTTTTTTTTTTTCCCCACAAAATAAAAGGTAGAGATTGAATGAGGAAACCTACCCAACATTAGCCTTAGCCTCATGTGTTTGTGTGCACACAAAAATATGCATGTTTTCCCCCTTACGAGTATGTTTTTATAATCTGAATGAGTATTTTGCACCATGTGAGTGACTGGTGCCTTTGGATGCCAGAAAAGGGCATTTGATCTCCTGAAAGTGGAGTTACAGGTGGTTGTGAGAGCATATGGGTACTGGAAATTGAACCTGTGTCCTCTGCAAGAGCAGTGAGGGCTCTTAACCACTGAATCCTCTTTTTAGCCTTTATAGTGATATTTTGAGATCACTTCGTAGATCTAGAGTGATTTGTTGCCTTGCCAGCAGTGTATAGAATCATGCCCGTTTCTTTTCTAGTACTGTATTTAATTTGCATTATTCTAATGAGTTAACTTTCCCAGTTTTTGTTCTTGTCCTTGTTTTAAGATAGGGCCCCTGTCTCTTAGGCTAGCCTGTAACCCGCTGTGCAGTTAAGATGACATGACTGCTCCTGCCTCTCAAGGGCTATAGGCACATATTTGCCCACTCCGTTAATCTCAGCATCGGGGAGGCAGAAGCAAGTACATTTCTGTGAGTTCCAGGCCAGCCAGAGCTATGTAGTGAGACCTTGTCCTGCCCACTCCACCCCCTAAAAAATCCTTTGAAATTCCATATGAACTTAAAAATTATCCTTTCCATTTCTGCCTGTCCTCCCGTAATATGGCCATTTTATTTGATAAAAGCATATGTTGTAAGCACAGATTATTTGGAGAATATTGCTGTCTGGCTAAATTTAAGTCTTTTCATATCATTCCAATAACCTTGATCTTATATAATTTTTCCAGTCAGTTGCAGCTTGTAGTTGGATTTAAGTCTTCCTTGTTGGTTCTTTTTAACAGTTTTTATTTTTAGTTGTGTGATTGTGTGTATATGTATGCATCTAAGGATGGGTTAATACCCATGAAAGCCAGAAGAGGGCATTGGGGATCCCTGGAGCTTTAGATATATGAGGTTGTAAATGTGCACATATAATCACGCCTGTGGGCGCAGTAGAGAGGGAGGGGCTGGGTACCAGTTCTTTCCAAGAGCAGTATATGCTCTTAACTGCTGAACCACGCTCTAGTCCAAGTATTTTATTCTTTATGATATTATTATAAATGGACCTTTTGTTGTTTGTGTTTTCATTTCCTTCTTGGATCGTCGGTGCTCTTTCAGAGAAAAAGGACTGTGTTCTCTGTATCCTACAACCTGCTGAGCTCATGTGTGAACATTAACCACCTGTTGTTGTGTGTATGTGTCCTGCCATGCAAGCACAGTTGATGTTTCCTGTGTGAATGGCTTATGTTTTTCTCAGGCATAGTTCTGGCTAGGGCTTTCAGTATAGTGTTGAATAGAAGTGGCAGGCACTAACATTCTTATCTCATTTCTTACCCAGAGTGGAGACATTTATAAAATCTGCATTTTATATTTGTTAATGTATTTAAAAGTGTGTATTTGGTAAGATTAAATAGCCTTTTACTGGTAGTTGGCTTTATTAGCTGAGTTTAAATAGTCTTTTCTATCCTCTATATTTTAAACTCTGGAAAATTACTTTGTTAAAAGAAAAACAGAGGGTAGGGGTTGAGTTCTGTGGTTATTGCTGGTTTGCATATTGTATACACAAGGCCTGGCTTCAATCTCTAACATTGGAAAAAGAAAAAAAAAAAAATACTATGTAGTAACAAAACTAATCAGGCAAGTAGGATCATAAGTTGTCTCTGAAAACGCATCATTCAAATGCATATTGCAGTGATGAATGCTTGATATTGACTAGGATAATATAAACAGAAATATTGTTCTCCAGTTTATACATAGCCAGAGAAGAAAGATGTTGTAATAGATCTGAGAAATAACTTAAAAATACTAAATGCTTGACCTATAAAGATGACTCAGCAAATATTTCCTGCTGTTTCAGAGGGCCTGGGTTTGCTGGTACTCATCTTTAATCCCAGCGCTGGGAGGCAGGTAGAGCTCATTATGGTCTACATAGTAAGTTACAGGATAGCCAGGGCTATATATATAGAGACCCTGTCCAGTCAATTAATCAATAAATAAAATCTTTTAAGGCATGGGTCAAAGTATTAAGAGCTGTACTTGGAAGGTCCCAAGTAACGTTTTATGCTTTTGTTTGACTTTTCATTTTTCTTTTTAGTATTTATTCATTTTTATTTTATGTATATGGGTATTTTCATTGCATGAATGACTGAATACCATGGGCATTTAGTGCCCATGGGGCCCAGCCAGGAGTGTTGGATCCCCTGAAACTGGAGTTATAGCTGTTAGCCTCCATGTGGGTGCTAGTCCTCTGCGAGACTCTCTCTCTCTATCCTCCTATGTCCCAAATGCTTTTACTTCATCTTATCATTTTATCTTATATGACGGGCGTTTTGTCTGCACAGATGTCTGTCCATCGTGTGCACCCAGGGAAAATAAAAGAAAGGGCTGGATTCCTGGGAACTGGAGGTCTAGAAGTCAAACACAGGGCCTCTGGGAGCACAGCCAGGGCTCTTAACTCAATCTGGTGCCACTCCCTCCCTCCCTCCCTCCCCTGTAAGCGCTTAAATTTCAGTTTGCATTGTTTCAGGAGAGAAGTTGGTGTAGGCAGAGTGGCACATTGCGCACAGAGAGGAAGGAGACCTGTGAGTGCGCTGAGCAGCCTCGTCACGGAGTGAAGCGTTCTCATTCAGAAAGTTTATTTATGTGTGTGTGTGCTCCATGTTTGCTTATGAGCGCACAGAGCAGAAGAAGGCACTGGACCCCCTGGAATGAAGTTACAGTTGTGTTGGGAACAGAGTGTGGGTCACTACATGTGCTCTCACCTGCTCTTGTTTTTAGTATTTATTCAGTACCACCTGCATTTTTTTTTTTTTTAAAAAGAACTTTACTTTGCAAATTCAGTGCCAAGGAAACACCAGTTTTCATGCCAGAGCCATGGACTTGAATCCTGGTATTTTCATTTTCACCTATAGTAAAGTGCTTAGAAGCTGTGTAGGAAGGACAGAATTAGAAAAGGCAGACATTAAGGGAAATAATTCCTCACAGTGTTTTCTAACCTTGAACTTTCTTTATAGCACTATGTGTTCCTTCTTTTATCTTTTAGTACCTGTTTGAAAATGGTAGAATAGATAACATTTTTACGGAGCCCTATTCCAGATTTATGATTGAACTTACCAAACTCTTGAAAATATGGGAGCCTACAATACTTCCTAATGGTAAGGGGATTATTTTTAATTGTTTTTATAATACACTTTTGTAAATTGATTTTTAAAAAATATTTCATATATCGCAATATAATCTGTCTTGATGTAATACAGTTGAGCCTCTAAGGAGAAAGTCTTGGATTTACTGTTGAGCATTTTAGTAAAATTCAACTGTGAACACTTTATGAAACTAACATACAGTGTAGATTAGAGGTACTAGCGACTGAAAAAAGTTATTCAGTTATTCTTATGTTTCCCGAAGTGTTTTTTCTGGTAGTGTCATTAAAGGCACATACCAGTTGCCACTGATTTACTGCCCATGTACAGATGGTCTTTGATAGTGGGCTGAACATCTGTGCTTGTTCTTATCCTTAAATTCTTTAATCTTGTGTTGTCTGATTTAGTCAGGCTCTTAGGTGGTGACTAGAGAAGGTTGGGTCATAACCATGAATGTGTCTTTCAGTTGAGCTCTGAAGCACCTTTGAAGCACTCTGAGCCACATGCTGGTTTCATAAATTTAACAGAGAGGAGGCTTGCAACATAGATTTGGAAGTAATAAAGTTATGTTCATGGATGATCCTCCAAGAATAAAATACAGGCGCAGCAACAGAGAGTTGAAGAGAGAGAGATTGGGTTAGACCTGAATGTAAGGGACATGGAGAATCAGGTACAAGGACAAGTGCAGTTTCTTAAGACCTTTGCCTTTTACACAGATTCCAGTCAGTCTCAAAGTGCAAGGCTGTTAATGCGAGCTAAGGAGAGGGAAGGACAGAGGGAGGGGGCCACCTGCTCCCTAGTGTTTTTGGCTAAACATACTTGTTAATGGTCAGCTTGATGGTGTGGGCAGGAACTAGTTAACCTCCCATGGAGCAAATATGGCCTATGTCCTGGTTCTGTAGTCTGAGCTAAAAATGTTTTTGTATTTTAAATGGCTGGAAACTTGAAAGAAAATAATTTGTGATATGAAAATTTCAAGGAATTCTAATATGTCTATAAATAAACCTCATTGTCTGTGCCTCTTTGAACAACAAAAAGTTGTTGAGAGAAAGTGGCCTTTCAAGAAGGATGAACACTGTAGGGAGTGCTGGGCTCTGTCCAGTTGAGTCCTCTGTCCTGTACCCCTGCCTAAAGAAGTGGGAGAGAGTGATATTCAGTTGTTCTCATACTGTCTTCCCTCTGTGGAATTTGAGAGATTACATAGTACTTTGTTCTCCATTCTGTCTAGGTTATATGTTCTCTCGCATTGAAGAAGAGCATTTGTGGGAGTGCAAACAGCTGGGCGCTTATTCGCCAATTGTCCTGTTAAACACCCTCCTTTTTTTCAATACCAAATACTTCCAACTAAAGAATGTTACTGAGCACTTGAAGCTTTCCTTTGCCCATGTGATGAGACGGACCAGGACACTGAAGTACAGCACCAAGATGACATATCTGAGGTTCTTCCCACCTTTGCAGAAGCAAGACTCAGAGTCAGGTGTGTTGTTTGTAGATAAGTGAGACTGTTACCACAGACAGTCATGAGGGTCACCCTGCAGCTTGCTTTTTAACATCTGAGCATTTGCCTCTGCTTTCAGGTAGGTTATAAGCTCTCGGAGTGAGAGGACTCTTTGCTTCAGGGTATTCTTATTAACTTCAAGTTAGAAATTTTGATGTAACTGTGTAGATCCCAAATAATCTACATTTAAAATATTACAGAAGTTAAGTTTATAACAGTGGTTATGAGATTACCAATTTACAGGTACCAGTCAGCAATTACCAGTTAAAAGAAATGTGCTTAGCTTTCAACCTGTTGGGCTTTTTGTTCTTGGCAGGAGTGTATTGTTTTAGTTAGCATGTTTTAGTTCATTTTAAAATTCTGAAGGAATTTAGAAGCTCCTGCGGTAGGCTACCTTTATCTACGGCGGGCTCAGGTCAGCAGTGGAAGTGTCAATAAGTGGGTTATAATCATGTGTTTCAGAAGCAGGCTAAGTAATTCCCTGTCTTCAATGTCTGAGAAATAATGCTGATATTCTAGAACTAGAAATTAATTAAACTTTATGTTTACTTTTGCTCTTTCTGAGCCTTGTCTTAATATACAGTGGCTCGGGCTACCCTTGACTTCATAGTCGTCTTGAATCAGCTCCTGAGAGCTGCCGTTACAGCTGTACACCATCATGCATTAACAGTCCATGGACACACAAAGACACTCTTAATTCTCACCAGTATTAAGTTCTCCAAACTGAGTTTTTACTTTTGGAGGGGGGTGGTGTTATTGTTTGTTTTGGTTTTTTGTTTTGTTTTTTTTGTTTGTTTGATTTGGTTTGGTTTGGTTTGGTTTGGTTTGGCTTGGTTTGGTTTGGTTTTTCAAGTCAGGGTTTCTCTGTGTAGCCTTGGCTGTCTTGGACAGGCTGGCCTTGGACTCACAGAGGTCTGCTTGCTTCTGCCTCCCAAGTGCTGGGAGGTATGTGCAACCATGCCCAGCCGATTTATTACTTTTACAAATAAAATACATACTTAAACTGTGAAAACTTGAAATTTCTGAACCCAAAATCTATAAACAGTTGCTATATGTACCCTGTACATATTAGCTTGTTTTCAGTTGTTCCTTTAGCTTTAAAAAATATTAAGATCATCTTGCCTTTTCATCTGGTGTCTGTCTCTTGGCTTGATGATTCACTTTGTGGTTTTGTTTTTGTTTTTGCTTTTTGAGACAGCATCTCACTTTGTGTCCCAGGCTGCCCTCAGTCCTGAAGGGACACATACCTTTCTTGGCTTCCTGAGGGCTTGGCTTGCAAGTATGAAGGGTTCTTGTGAAGATCTGCTTTGTATTTTTAGATACGATTAGTTGGAGTAGGAAGAGGCAGTCAGTTAATTCCACTTTTTAATTGGGTGCTTTACAATATTGACAAAAGTTGAACTTGTTTTAAGTAACTTGCAAGGCATTTCTGTGTAAGAAGCTGGAGTGAATTTGTCTTAAAGCAACAATGCAGGTAACTGGAGAGAAAGAGTACTAAACTATTTCCTAAGAGTGACTTAAAAAAAAAAGGGGGGGGGGCTGGGAGGGGCCTGGAGAAATGGCTCATTGGTTTAGAGCCCTGGATGTTCTTCCAGAGAATCTCTGTTCTAGTCCCAGCTCATACATGGCAGCTCACAGCTGTTTGTAACTTTGATTCCAGTAGAATCTGATGCCTTCTTCTGGCCTCTGGGGGCACTGCATACAGGTGGTGCATAGATACACATGCAAGTAAAACGCCCACACACGTAAAATAAACTGGATATAGTGCCTGATGTGCAAGCGTGAAACCGGAATTAAGATTTTCCAGCATCCTTGTAAAAACCAGAAGTGATGATGCTTATCTGTTACTCCAGTATTGAGGGGGCAGAGACAGATGGATCCCTGAAGCTTGCTGGCCGGCCAGTGTAGCTTATGGCTAAACTGCAGGTCAGTGAGAGAGCCTGTCTCACAAGTCAAATGGAGGGCCAGCAAGTGGCTCAGCAGTTAACAGTGATTGTTTCTTAACCTTGATGACCGAAATAGATCCCTGGAACTCATGTAAAGGTAGAAGGAGAAAATCAGTTCTCTGGAGTTGTTTTTTGACCTCCACATATGTATTCAGTTTTGTGAATGAACAGAAACACACAAAGTGGTTTGCATTCTTACATCCGTCTAGCAGGGCTCTGTTTAGACTGACTGGACAGATGAGAGGCAGTAGCCTCCTTCCCATGCCTGCACCCTGCACTCTCTGGCACCTTAGCCCCTATAGAGTCCCGTCCTACCAAATGATAACTCTGCTGACATTTTGTTTTCCAAAGATGCTTAGATTTCTTAGATGCTTAGGTTTCTTAGATTATACACATAGAGGGAACTTGAGCAAGAATTCAGTGCAAGCGCCTCAGAGGAGAAATACACCCAGATAGAAAGAGAGCACTTTTCCTGATCATACTCATACTGGAGGAGAAGCATATACAGAACCTTTTTCTTGTCTTGTTTTCTGCTTTGGTTTATGAGCCCTGTACCTAATCCAGTCTACTAAGAAACCCAAGTTCCAGATGAAGACATACCACAACACTGTCCCTTTTGCCACATGACTCCTCTTTATTCAACAGGAAACATGTATGTTACAGGACAAGCATAGACATTAGCATATAAACCAAACCCTTATAACACCTGGCATGTAGGAGCTTATAGTAAGTATTGTTGAATAAATGGAAGGTCGGGAGTGACAGTCTCTGGCTGTGAAGCAAGGCTTACTAGATACGTTGACACTTACATAAAACTTTTATTTTTTTATCTGTCTCAAGATAAACTAACTATTGGCAAGAGGAAACGAAATGAAGATGATGAGGCTCCAGTGGGTGTGGAGATGGCAGAGAATACTGACAACCCACTGAGATGCCCTGTTCGGCTTTATGAATTTTACCTGTCAAAATGGTAAGGGTCTTTATGTCCTCTGAGTACAGTGCATTCATCACCCAGCATAGTTCGCACTTAAAGTGTTTGGAAACCAGAAGTGTAGTTGCCTGTGACACAGTTGTGTCTGACTTCATATTTTCTCCATCCTTCTGTCTACATGGATTTGGAAGTAAGCCAGCCACCTTATCCCAACGTTCTTCTGCAAAATCCCTTCAAAGGAAGAAAATACATTTCAGTTCATCTTTTTATTGTTGTTCATCATGTATGTAGAGTCTGATCTATAGTGATTTATTTTTTTTATAGAATACAAGTTCTGAGGCTGGTCTTTTGCTCAACCTGTAAGGAGGGAAAAGCTTTGAAGCAATCCAGTTTTGTATTTTAAAGAGCTGGCGTCTAATCAAGCCAGCCCTGTGCTAGGCATGCAGTCTCCCCATTAGCTGTATATAATCTAAGCCTAGAGTTGAAAATTTGGAATTAAAGAAACTCTGATTATAACATGACTCACACTAAAAATACTTTTTTGGTGAAAGGAATAATGGCATCAAGCAGCCTCAGCATTCAGTCAATACAAACTGACCCACTTTACTCCTAGCAGAGCTCTGTTTAGACTGACTGGACAGATGAGAGGCAGTAGTCTCCTTCCCATGCACTCTGCACCCTGCACTCTCTGGCACCTTAGCCCCTATAGAGTCCCGTCCTACCAAATGATAACTCTGCTGACATTTTCTTTTTCAAAGATGCTGTTTCTTAGAATACATACATAGAGGGAACTTGAGCAAGAACTCAGTTTGTACAAGCGCCCCAGAGAAGAAATACATCCAGATAGAAAGAGAGCACTTTTCCTGATCATACTGGAGGAGAAGCATATACGGAGCCCTTTTCCTGTCTTGTTTTCTGCTTTGGTTTGTGAGCCCTGTACCTAATCCAGTCTACTAAGAAACCCAAGCTCCAGATGAAGTACATTTGAACTAAAATACATTATTTATGTTCGTATATTGTTGTTTGTTTGTTTGAGGCAAGGCACCCAAGGCTAGTCTCAAACTTGATTTGTAGCCAAGGATGACCTTGAATGTTTTGATCCGCCTTTCACCACCTTTTCAAATGCTGGGACTATAGGTGTCCGCCACCACACCCAGCTGTGCTTTCCTTTACTACAGTCTGCTGCATCGCTGGGAAGAAGATACTTATCCCTAGATAAACATTTATCACTAGATTTATCTCTGTGGCTTTGGTGTTATTATGAAGTGAACCACGATGGGAAGAAGTTTAAAACCACTGTATAAGAAAGAATGGCATGTATTTCCTGTGTTCTGATCTCAACTTTTCCCCCTCTCTTTTCTTTGTTCCCTCCTGTGCATAGTTCTGAAAGTGTGAAGCAGAGAAATGATGTGTTCTACCTTCAGCCTGAACGATCCTGTGTTCCTAATAGCCCCATGTGGTATTCCACATTCCCAATAGATCCTGGAACCCTGGACACCATGTTGACGCGCATTCTCATGGTGAGGGAGGTACATGAAGAACTTGCCAAAGCCAAATCTGAAGACTCTGATGTTGAATTATCAGATTAAGGTGGAAGTAAGGTTCCTATTTTCATGCGCATAGGTATGCACCAAGCTATGAATGCACTCAGCTGTTGGAAAGATGTATAAATCCAAATCCTCTTGACTTGCTTGTGAGGCATGAAAAACAGGCAGCTCCTAAGCCACAGTGTGGCTGCAAATGAAACCGGAAAGGAGGAGTGTGAGTGAATTGGCAGGGAGAGAGTTTGTAGACATCTTCAAATGACTAACCAGTTTCTGAGTGGTGCATAATCTTATTTTGTTTGGGAATAAGAAATTATGGAATATTTTTAAGGAAAACTGTTGTATAAAATTCTACCATTGTAACCTTAGTTAGAAGGGGGTAGCTTTGGAGTGAGACCCTGGCTGCAGTAGGCTTCTTGAGCAAGCTGTCTATGAAAGTCAGGAGAGAGATCAATACCGAGCTGAGAATGGCATCGAATGAGGACAGTGAGACTCAGCCTTGAAGTTCCAATAAAAATACTCAAGTTTTTGTAAAAAGATAGTGGTCTGGATTGATTTTCACTGCCAACCCACTTATGTGAAGGATTGAAGCCTTTGGTACTTTGACTGAAGGCCCCTCACATCAGGGGAATTGCCCTTCCCTGCTGTTAGTGTCCCCCTTTTAATTTAGGGTCTTGCCTTCTCAGCTGTGGGTGATTTAAGGTTCAGAAGGATGACAGTCCACAAGCTAACTGTGTACACAGAAAATCTGTGGAGCCCATTAGACCCTGGGTGTCTTGAAATGTTGATAGAAACCCAATAAAATACCCTCTTCTCTGGGTGCAGACCTCTTGCTGCTGTCTTATCGCCTCAGCCGTGGTGTTCAGAAGTGGGAGGGGGACCCTCTCCTTTTGTGTGTTTTTCCCCAATGGCAGCTTTTCTTCCATTGTTTTACTTCCTGTCCCAAATGACTCTTTTTGTCCTTTGCACCAGCTTCTGGAGGCCCTTGTAATTTCAGAAAGAGCCTCCAAAACCCTGACACACATGTGGGTGATCCCACAAAGACACAGTGTTACGTAGCTATCGGAATTACTGTAGGGAAGTTGGTAGTAGGGTCCTGTATAAAGCATTTGGAAGTTGACCTTATTGCCCCAAGGAACTTTAAAGTTAGGGATTCTGGGGGTTAGAGTACAAGATGATCGACTTTTAGATATCTCTAAGCAGGTCTTCTTATCCATTATTCAGATTCTAGCTGTCTTAGTTTTATGGAGATTGCAAAGCATAGGTGTGTGTGATGTTATCAGACTGTCCCCCTCATCGCCATTCTCAGTTTCTTCCCTACAAAATTTTAAAACAAGCTTTTAATAATGTTGGCTAATTAGTGAGCTTCTTTAATTGAAGTTCATTTGAGCTTACAGTAGAACTGAGAGAAGCCAGCCATAAGCTTCCAAAGTGTCACCTTGAAAGACCAGTATGTCCCATATTTTACAAGGGGGTAGCGAGTTATTTTTTGTTGTTGTAGGTTTTCTGTTTGTTTGTTTTTTTGTTTTTTTTTTTTTAACAATTAAAACTCATTTAAATACAACAACAGAATTTTAAATGGGTCTTTTGACATTGTGTACTTGGTGATTCTGTTCCTCTGCTTGTAACAAATACCTTTTTGTTACTAAGAACTGTGTGAAAGAAGTAAATCTGCCCCAGTCTGTATGATTAATTCCATCTGTCTTTGTCATTTATGATGGGGAAACTTCTTCCTTCCAGACCTCATTTGATTGGAGGGAAAGCAGTTGGCCTGTCTGATAAGTCACCAATAAACCATCCACAAACACCAGGTGTGCAGTCCTGCTGTATCAGTTATGATTCGTGTAAACAGTACCATTGTCCATCCATAGTTGTATGAGAAACAAATACTGTTAGCTTAGTAAATTGTTATAGAGAACAGCCACTACCCAGACAAATGACTGTGTTAGGGTTTCAGCTGCATGTCAGTGCAGGGGCCTCAGACCCCTAAACTAATTTTTAAAACTGGTTGATCATCAGTCATTCCTTATAAATGTAGCTGGTAGTTGTGTCAAATTATTTACATTTTTATTTTCTTAAAATTGTATAAAATAGCATTCATTCTCCTCTTCCCCCAAGGAGGGTGAGAAAAAAAAAAAAAAACAACCAACAAACAGAACCTGAGTGTCCTGTCCTGCTGTTCCTAGGTCTTTAACTGTCTTTGGATTTTCCCTTTGCAGGAACCACAGAACTATTCCCTTAGAATAAAATAGTATATTTGTATTTGATGGGTGAGTTTTTTTTTTCTTGGTGTCTTTGAAATATATTTTTATTTGCTCTTAATTAGTATGATCCAAGAGATGTAAAATTACAAAAAAGAAAAAAAAAAAAAAAAAAACAGGAAAGAAAGCAGCTTTCAGAAAAGTTCCCTGGTTTTTATGTAGTCCACTAAATCATTTCACTGCAGTCTTCCTATGGTTTGTGAAGAATGTTTTCATTTTTAGGTAATTTTTAACAACATTAAATTCTGAATAGCTAGAAATGCTAGGTGCCATCACGAGTCCTTTTGGGCAGACCTCTTCCAGATTGTGTCACTCAGTGTTTGGGATGCTGAGACAGCCAGTGGCTTGCTTGCCCTCTCTAACATGAAGATGAGTGAAGATCTCTCTGGGGATGTTGGAATAAAGAGTGCCTTTTCCTCTAGGGGTATCTTGGTAGTCACCAAGATTCTACATAAACCATTTGTGTATGCCCTATGACATTCATAAGTTTATAACACTTTTCCCAAAATACAGAAAATAAAATATGTTTCTGTAAATGAGTTCTAATTTTCCATATGAGTACAAAGATCCTTCATAGTAGCCATTTGAAAGCTATGGAGATTGTGAGGTACTAGTAGTCTCCGTTAAGATACTTTGTCACCCTCTTTGAGACATTTTTAATTGTGAAATATTCTAACACTGAGAGAGTTGCAGGCTTTGGGGTCTTTGTGCTTGCTGTCTCTGTTAACCTAAGTAAATGAAAACCTTCTGCTCAGCTTTCTCCTCTGTGGAGTGAAACAGTAACAACATCCTTAATTGTTGGACCTGGCACATGGTAGGTTTTCAAATGTAAGGTAGCTCTTAAAACTGCCCCATCTCGTGTTTGTGCATGCGCACACTTGCCACAGTGTGGTGTGGCAGTCAAGACACCTTGCTTGAGTTGCTTCTCTTTTTATACCATGGGGTTCGGGAATTGAACTCAGGCTTGGTGGCAAGTGCCTTTATCTGTTGAGCTGTCTTGTCAGCCCTTCTTGATTCTCGGTTGTTGTTATTTTGTTTTGTTTCGTTCTTGTTTTTTAAACATCGTGTGTGTGCATTACATATGCAAGAGCATGCTTGTAGTGGTCAGAGGACAATTTAAAAGAATCAGTTCTTTTCTGTAACTGTGTGTGTTCTTTGGAGAACTCAAGTAGTCAGCAAACACTGTTTCCCAGTCGTTTCACTGGCCCCCAAGGGTGGGTGGGTAGGTAGGTTTGCCTTTACTTGTTTGTTTTGATGCACATCTGGGGGACAGGATGACTGGGTGGAATCAGTTCTCTCCACCATGTGTATCAAGATAGAACTCAAGTCATTGGGCTTGGCCACAAGTACCTTTACGGATTAAGGTAGCTTCCTGGCCCCAGATTTCTAATTTATAGTAGAGAACAAATTGCTTAGTCTAACTGAGGTTTCAAATGCATGTGAGACCTTAAATTTACATTGTGGATCCTGCTAAATATGGTAATCTGCAGATCGTTTCTGCATCTCAGAGTGAAGTGTTGAGTATGACTCGTGCTGTGGTAAAACCAGCAATACCACTACCATCCGTCACAGCTTCACTGTATCTGTGCTTGCTTTATGCCTTCACCACCCCAAGCTAGCTTTGCAGGACCCAAGGTGTACAAGGTTCGGGCAGGGGTTGCCATGCTTGTTACAGCACATAGGAAGGACAAGTTGATGATGCCGTGTATCTCTTTCCACCACAGTTTATATTGGGTCCAGGGATTGAGCTTGGGCCTCCTCTCCTACCTATGTAAAATCAGTAATATAGGTGCTGGAAAAAAATGGTTTAGGCTGTCAAGAGCACTTAATGCTCTTGCAGAGGACCCAGGGTTAGTGTCTAGTGTCTACATAATGGCTCAACCACCTGTAACTCCAGCTCCAGAGCCGCCACTGGCTCTTGCGTAACATGCAACAGGTGGCACATATGCTCATGAAGGCTTACACAAACACAGACCCTTTAAGTATTTTTTTTTAAATAATGCATTCTAGCTTTTAAGTTTTCATATATTTTTCTAGTGCAAAAGGCTTATTGGGGAGGGGAAGAGAGACATGAGAGACAAACAGGGACAGAGAGAATGAACAAGACAGGGAATGAGAGAAAGAGCCAGAGAGCTCATTTATTTTTAAAGAAGGAGTTGCTGCAGCTAAGCTGGCCTGGAACTCACAATCTCCCTTTTCTGCGTTGGTTCTGGGATTAAAGGCATACTCCAAGAGCTCTCAGGGTGCTGTGACTCTTAATACTAAGTGTGTTTGGTTTAATTTACCTAATCTTCTTGTTAAAATTTATACTCCTTTAATCTCATCTACACTTACTTTATTGTGGTTTGGATTTCATAATCCCAATAAATATGACTGGGTTTTGTTGTTTTTAAAGTATTGACTATTTCTGAATACAGTTTTCTCAGGTGTTAAACCTTCTATCTAAATGCTGTTCTTTCTGACCATTTCTCAAGAAGACCCTCTCAGCTCTGGGCTGGCCTTCATGCTGGTATGCAACTTAGGATGACCTTGAACTTCAGACCTCCTGCTTAAAGAAGCACATAAGACTACAGGTTTGTGCCACCATGCCCCTCTGTTAAGCACAGGGCTTTGTGCGCTTTAGCCAGGACTTATACTCACTCAGGTGCACCCATTGTTCACGAGGCAGTTTCTTCTTTTTTTTTTTTTTTTTTTTTTTTTAATGTGCACTGGTGTTTTGCATGCATATGTCTGTGTGAGAGTGTCAGATCCCCTGGAACTGGAGTTATAGCACCCATGTGAATGCTGGGAATTGAACCTGCGTCCTCTGGAAGAGCAGCCAGTGCTCTTCTGAGGACCTCTGAGCCATCTCTGTTAGGGTCTGTGAATTGCTAAGAAAGATCCCAGACTCACATGGTATACAAAAACAAAGAGCATTTATTCTGCAGAGAATTCCAGCAGGCTGGGATCACCACCTTCACAAAATAGCGGCAATCCTGAGGGGAGCTCATTGACTCCCTTTAAAGCCAGAAAGGGGAACTTCTACTGTGGGTATGTTACTTCGATTGGGATTGGCTGGTGGCTATGGGACTCTGATTGGGACTGGCCGATGCCCATGAAATTAACTCCTTTCATTTCCTCCTTGAGTAGGATTCCATCTCGAATCCTTGAGATGGGTCCAAGGGCTGGTACTGCTGCTTAAGAATGCCTGCTTTCCCCCAATCCCTTCCAGTACCCCATCAGAAAAGGGTAGTGGGAGAGGGAGCACAATTCTCTTAGCTGCTTCCTACTGGTTAGGGTCATTGGGTTCTTTGGAGCCAGTCCAATCCTCCCTTCAGATTTCCAACTTCTTGTCTCACTGCAACAATAGCAACCAGGAGCTGCAGGGAGAAGCAGCAGCAGCCTTGTTTTTTCTCAGAGCTCTCCAACATTCTCTGGATTTTGGCATTTATTCTCTCTACAGAGTTCTCAAATTTAAACTATCTGCCCCTGGCAATTAGCTCCTCTCAGAAAACACATGAGGCAAATAGTTTACTCAAAGAGGCTTTTCTTTTAATATAAACGAAACTTTCTATTCGTTTCTTAAAAGGAGATGATCAAGGAACCAGACTTTTTTTGAATCAATAATTTCTTTTATAACCTAATGACTCTTGACCGCTCTTCCCTGGATTGGCTTGTAGTTTCTGCTGTTGAGCCTCGAGCTAGGGCCAGAAGTTACCTAAACATTCTTGTGGATTACCCGGTGCTGCCAGAACCTTTGCCTGTCTATGAGGCCTTGGTCAGAGCGATCAGCTCTGCTTTTTGGGCTGAGGTCTGCCCATAGGCTGTCACTCAAGTTCCCACTGCCACCCCTCATACCTGGTGCTCTTCCGGACAAAGCTGCTTTTACCAGTGAAAAGTATCTGATCTGTATCTGGCCAGGGGATATTAGTCAGGTCAGGGTGGAGATCCTGGACATGTTGCAAAACAATGGAGCATTCATGCTTGACAGTTGCATCTGGGTCTGGCAGCAGGGTGGCAGGGTTGAGTGCTGATGATGGGCTGGATTGAAGTGAGGTGCGGAGCCAACCGGGCATTGAATAGCCAGTGGTTGGGTGTGTTCTTGAAAATTCCCTCTATGGCCTGAGGGATAGTTATGACCAGTTCCTGTCCCTGACCAGTGGGGTGGTTGCTGCCACCGTGCGGAGGCAGGTGGCCATCTCTGTGCCGTGGGATCCAGTTGTTTGCATTGATATGCAACAAGCCTTTTCCAAGGCCCCGGGGAAACCCTTTGGCTGTGCCTTTGCTCTCATCTACATTTAGGTGGAAGGGTTTATAAATGTGTGGCAGGGCCAAAGCCAGTGCCTCTAATAAAGCCTTTTTAAGCCTTTCAAAGCCTTCATCCATTTCAGGTGTCCAATTTAACGTGCCCTCCTGCCCTCTAGTGGCTTCATAGCACCGCTTGGCAACTTCAGTGAGCCCTAGTATCCAAAGTCTACAGAAGCCTGCTGACCCTAAAAATTCTCCTGGTGGAAGGGGTTGGTATATTCAGGATGGCGTCTTTCCAGGCTTGGGACATCTATTGCGCCCCCCGCCTTGAGTATGTACCTGAGGTATGTTACCTCCTGCTGGCACAGCTGGGCTTACTTGGCCAATACTTGACAGCCCATCTGGGCCAGTTCTTAGAGCAGGTTGGTGGTTGCGTGGTGGGCAGCAGGTAGGTCAGCCATGTACTTCAAAAGACTGACACTTGGGTTGGGCACACCTATACTCCCCCAGGCCCTTGTGCAACTCCTTGACAAAGATGGTAGGAGAGTCGGCTCACCAGAGGGTCTGGTTGAGGAGGAGCCTTTTCCCCTCTACCTGCAGCAGTGGCTCCCCAAGAACAGTTGGAAGAGCCAGGTCCAGTGCTGGAGTGGGTGCATAGAGTGGGGGATAAAGGTCCTCATTATCTGGGGCTAAAGGGGAAAGTATGGGGGGGTCAGTGCAGCAGCACCTCTTGGACCTAGGGTATGGAAGGCCCGGGGTTCAGAAAAAGTTTGAACAAAGATGGGGGATGGGGGAGTTCCTCCACCAGGTATTGCCAGGTGGTAATATAGGGAATCTGGTCCCAGTGTTCTGTATTCTCATAAACTAAAGCTTTTACACCCCAATGGTAGGCAAGCGGGACGTCCCCTCCTCCAACCAGCCCAGCTTGAATGTGGACCATTCTTTCTTACAAAAGATAGTTAATTTGCCGGGGTGGATGACCAAACCTGAATCCTTTACAACCCAGCACTATATTCAAGGGGGTAGACACTCAAGGACGAAGACATGGACAGACGTTCCTAGGAAAATGAAAGAAAACCCAGTAATCAGCGCCCCCTGTTCTCACTCTCTGTGTACAAGAGGCAAAGAGACCTGACGCTGGCTCAGAAACCAGTTGAGAATCTTAAGATTCTCCCAGAACCAGACCGGAAAGCCCTTTCTGGGGGTTGGGAGCATCCTCTGTCAACCCTGGCCTCTAGACTGTGCTTGTCTGCTAAGTCCACATTGCACTCAAGCGATTAGACAACAGACCAGATACAGGGTGCCCAAAAACTTAGCAGGAAGAAAAAAAGGGTCCCCTTGACCGCTCAACCAGTCTGGGTAGGAGTCCTTGGTGATCCCTGACAAACCCCCAAATGTTAGGGTCTGTTGGCTAGTGTCCATGGAGGCTACATGACCCCACTTAGATTGGCTGGAGTCCATGGAGGCTCTGTGACCCTGAGTGGGACTGGCTGGTGCTCATGAAGGCTACATGACTCTTGAGTGGGTCTAGCTGGTGCCCATGGAATTGAATTCTTAACTCCAGCCCATTGCCATACATTGCTGGTATGGGTGGGTGGTGTGTTCGCTTGCTTTCAGATATGACATAATAGCTGTCTGGTGATCTGTTTTTGGAAGATCAAAGCCAGCCTCTGTACTACACTTGTCAGTAGCTTAAAGGGAAGGTCATGGCCTCCAGGCATCTCCCAGTTGCTGTTGACCCCTCTCATTGTGAGATGGATTTGGGGGAAGCAGCAGCTCTAGGAGGAAGGAGTTGCAGACATTTCTGAGCACTCCACCCATCCTCCCCGAGCAGAGCCATAGCTCCTTTGTGGACAGCACCTGGATGGCTTGCCCCACCTTCAAGGTACGTTCGTTATCATCACAGTCTGTCTCAGAGATTCTCACAACTTGGGGGAAATCATCATTCTTTTGGGTTTTAGTTTGTGTTTTTGGTAGTAACTCCTTTGGAGAATGGTGGTGGTAGTGGTGATTTTATCTTAATAGGAAACAAAATTGTATCTTACATTTCCAATCATTGTTCTATTTTAAGTGTCTCCCATAAATAGAAATTTACCATTTTTAATGGTTGTCTTGGGCTAGCCTCATACTTGTAGCTATCCCCTTTTGAAACAAGGTCTCTTGTGTGCCTCAGCCTGGCCTCACACTCATGGCAACCCCTACCTGAGCCCCCTGAATGCAGTGGTTATATGCGTGCACCACTACACCTGGTTCTATTTCTGCTTTCTGATTGGTTGGTTGAAATAATTTCCCTTGCCTGGTTTAGAGATTGTTACAGATTTTTTTCCTGACATTTTAGGTTTTCTCTGAAACTTGACTTTAAAAGGTATGCACGCTCTCCTGGAGAATGACCTTACATAATCACACTTACCTCTTCTTAGCCAATACTTTGTATCCCGTACAGAAAGGATCATTTGGTGACACCTAGTAGGGAGTGGTAACCAGACGTTCGCCTCCCCCTGCGCACACTCCACTGTTAGCCTGTTGGCTTCCTATGCTCTGGCCCTGTTAGCTCTTCTTGGCTGCTGTTTCCTGAGATCAGCCCTATTGTGACACACTGAGAAGTGCATCCCAGCCTCTGAGATAATGGGTACATTCATGTTGCTGTTCTTGAAATGCTGGGAACCTAAAAAGGAACACTATTGCCCCAGTTTTTTGTTGGTTTTTGGTTTTGTGTTCTGAGACAGGATTTCTCTGTGCAGCCTTGGCTGTCCTGGAACTCACAAATATCCACCTGCCTCTGCCTGCAGAGTGCTGGGATTAAAGGCGTGCGCCACCACTACCTGGCATTGCCCCCAGATTTTTAAGACATCCTTGACAATTCTCTGTGCCCCTCAGCTTGGTCACAGGAGGACAGAAGTCATTTTTGTTTAACAAAAGGTCAAAATCAAAGAGCATCTCTGTCCAGCCAGCACTCATGTGGCACAAGCCCACGTACCATAGCAGGCTGGGGGCCTGAACTGCTAGCCAGTGTACTGAGGCAGCCTTCATGACTACAACCTCACAGGTCTATACCAACGGTAGGCCCTCAATGCAGGTCATGGATGCAGCATGAAACAGCACAACCTAGTAGCCAGGCACACAATTAAATAGCATGTTTAATTATCTCACAACAGGTAGTGCAGTAGTAGAAATTGTAAGTCCTTTTGAAAAAGTCACTCTTCCCAAAACCCCGATTCCTCAACTGCCAGACACCATGGCTGAGGAACTGGTGACAGGGCCAGAGGGATAAAGTCTTTCAAGGAGCTGAAAGTCTCCAAGTTAGAGTTGCCTTGAGAGCAGCCAAAAGACCTAAAAAGAATGGGTGCACATATACTCAAGCACTCACACGTGCAAAGGACACAGAAAAGACATGAATAGAGAGACATGGAAGGGACCAGAGTGGGGCAGTCACACACATGCACTCACAGGCCACAGAGTTCCAGTCTGTCTGTGGCTATCTCCTCTGGGAAAATGAGGGTGGCCTGAGCCTGGAAGCAGGTGCTGGTGATCATCCCCAGCAGTCCCCTACATCCCTGATACAGTCAGTACACAAGCCAGCTCTAGAGCCAAGGGGTCAGGCAGCATTTCTGCACTACCACGCCAGCATCCGTGGTGGGCAGATTTCTCTTGGCCTGGGGAGGCAGGACACACTGTATGCCCGGGGCTTGGCCCCTAACAGCAGGCGGCTCTTAGTCCTGTGCCAGGTACAGGGAAGATACAGTAAGCCTCACCATGTGTGTTCTGGCCCAGCTGCACTGCTGAGAGGTGGCAAAGGGCGGGCTGTGTCTGCTCTCTGGCAGGGAGGTGTGCAAAAAGTGAGGCCCTGAGATGAGGACAGTTGGGGGCCTACCACATTGGTTTATAGAGGGAAACCTCTTCATTCACAGCTTCATTTAGGGGTTCCTATAAAGTGTCTGTGGATTCAAGTACCAGCAGTTTTGATGGGGGCTGTTGGGATGGTGTGACCAGCACATGCTGGGAGAGCAGCTGTCCTCAGACCTAGGAGGTCAGGAACCAGCCTAGAGGTGCTCTGGGCCCTGGCACTCTGATGAGTCTAATAAGACGGACCAACGGGCTACAAGATCTCCTCCCGTGGGCTCCTGGTCTTCAGTGGTGTTTGCCCGTTTGGCACAGATCCATTCTGACCATGCAGGAGTTTGCCCTTCTCCCGGTCTGGCCAAGTGAAGATGGCATCGTCGCTGTCCAGTTCCGACTCAGAGTGCATTAGGCTGCTGCTCAGCATGGGACCTTTCTGTTTGCTGCCTGCCGAGAAGACAACCCCAATGTCAGGAAACACCTTCCCAGGCCCAATTCACAGCCCATCCTCATCTCCACCTGGCTACAGCAGGACACAGAGAGCAAAGCCTGGACTCCCCTGCTACAACCCTGAAAATAACCAAAAATTAAACATTTAAAAACGGGCTGGAGAAATGGCTCGGTGGTTAAGAGCACTGTCTGATCTTCCAGAGGTCCTGAGTTCAATTTCCAGCAACCACATGGTGGCTTACAACCATCTATACCCTCTAATGCCCTCTTAGAGCACTAATATGCATTAAATTAATTAAAAAAATTAAATCTTAAAAATTAATCTTAAAAAAATTAAAAACAACAGTGGGAAAACCTGGCTGAGAATGAGACTCATTCAGAGACAGGCTCAAGTAGCCATTTTATTAACACACCAACCAAGTTCTCTAAGAAGCACCTGGGACTGCAGAATTGCTCAGCAGTTAGAAGCAGCAGTTGCTGCCCTTCCAGAGGCCCGAGTTTAACTTCCAGTGTCCACAACAGGTGGCTCCTGTAACCACAGCTCTAGAGGATGCAGCCTCTCTGGACTCCATGGTCATGTGTGCAGATATGCACATTTACACAGAAACTTTTTTTTTTTTTTTTTTTTTTTTTTTTTTTTTTGAGAAAGGGTTTTTCTGTGTAGCCCTGGCTGTCCTAGAATTCATTCTGTAAGCCAGCTTGGCCTAGAACTCAGAGATCACCTGAATCTGGCTCCAGAGGGCTGAGATTGAAGGTATGCACCACCATCACCTAGCAAAAATGAATCTTAAAACCCAGATCAAGTTGTCTTGAGACTCTAAAGGCCACGGCAATCATGTCCACATCCTAGAGCTCATCCTAGGATGAGCTCATCCTAGAGCTCCAGGAATGAACTATTTATTCTACAAGAGTGATGGTTGCAAGTGGGATTAGCTGAGGAGCTCAGGCCAGCACAGGCCAACCACAGGGACTAGCTTTCCACCTGTTAAAAGTGGGGACTATCAGATGAGTCGTGCTTCAGTCAGGCAGTCTACAACCTGGCTATGCATCACTCCTACTAAACAACGGCATCTTGAGAGGATGGTGGCCAGCTTGAGAGCTGGATGTGCTCTCAGGTCTCCCAAGGCTGAGTGTCCAGGCCCTGAGCACCTGTGCTCACGGATCACACTCTGCTGTGGGCCTCATCCACATATGTTTGGCCATAGTGGGCCATGGCTTACGCGCTTTTGTCCACTCCAGGGTGTACACTGCATCCAGAGCCCCAGGGCACCAGTAAAGCAGAGATACTGAAGGGCCTTCCAGTGTGGTGGGAACAGTGGCCAATGGAAGGCCCATGGAAAGTCCCTGCTTCTCCCATTCCCCACCATAGATAGCCCCCCCCCCCCAGCCCCTCCTCTGGAGACCTTTGGAGCATTCTTTTTCTAGTGGCCACATGGCACCTCCTTTCTTTCCAACAGGACAAAGGCCTTTAAAGAGATTGTTTCATGGCTGCACAGCACCTGATTGCTACAGCTCTTGCTCACCCACTAAAGATGACAAAGGTGGGGGACAGCATCAGCGAAAACTGAACACACATCGCTGGGACTCAGCAATTCTCTTGTTGCACCCAGTAGAGAGATCCCTGTGTGTCCACCAAAAGACACAGGAGTGTCCACAGCAGTCTTTCTATACTGATGGGTGAAACTGGTCAATAAATACATGCCTGTCAGTAAATGCCTGGGTGCAGATGAACTGCTGTAAGGAATGGGCACTGCCTGGATGGTAGCACGATGAGGCCAGGGGCTTTAGGTGTGCTCCCTTATAACGACTCAACGTGCTGTACTTACAAGTTTCTGATGAATTAGTTTGAGCCACCAAGAGTGGCTTTTGTGGGTGGTAAAAAGTAATTTCATTTGGTTCAATCTACCATAACAGAAGAACAAAAAAGCAGATCTCTCGGCCTGCTGTTGTCACACTCCTGGGCTCTGCCCTGCCTAGTGTAGCCCCTCCCCTTCCCTCCTCTGCCTCTGCATGCAGACTGGGCATGAGTCCCGGCCCTCTGTCCAGCTTCTCAGGTTATCTTTGTAACTCCATTTTGAAAAGGCTTTGAAATCCATAGGGCTTATGTTTCCTCACCCCCTACCGCTATAGGCATCCACCATTGTGCCAGCTCTGCAGGTGTCTCCTAGGGTCTCTGTTGGCATCTTGAGTTGTGATTCTTTTATGATGACCCCTACTCTGCAGGATCCTTCCTCTGCAGGCCATCCTGGGTGTCAGGGACTCTCTTCAGAGCCGTGACCCAATTTTGAGATGCTGATCCTCACTGGCAAGTAGAATCCCATCTTTCAGTACTGACCATTCTGCTGGGTTCAATTTAGTTCTCTCCCAGAACAGTGTAGCAGCTGTCCTGGTTCTGTCAGCAGCTAGGTGGGAATCAGCCTTGACCTTGTCTGCTCCTCTGCGCACTGTCACTACCTCCTCAGACCATTGGGAAATGCTTCCTTTCAGCCTGCTTTATGTTGTCACTGTACTGCTGGCATCTTAGTACCACAGATGCTCAGCCCTAAACCCCTTAGAGCACCCACTGCTCTCAGAGGGAACCTCAGCAAAGACCTGCTCACCCATCCAGCCTGGGTCCCTCATTTTGGCTCACTTGCCCAGCGTACATAGTTTTTGCCCACCTACCCAAATGCCTTCTGCTCCTCTCAGCAGTGGGGCCTCACCATATTGCCTGTGTCTGAAATGTTGACTCATCTGCTGATGCTTATCCTTCCTAGCTTAACTGTCACTCTTAATTCTTTAAACTGTCCCTCTCCTTTCCTCCCTGTCTGTGCCTCCCTTCCTTCCCTGCTTGGAGTGTGTGTGTTGTGTGTGTGTTTGTATGCTATGTTTGTGTGTGTGCTGTCTGTATGTGTGTGTGTGTCTGTGTGCATGTATGTATGTGTTTGTATGTGCTATGTGTTTGCTGCTTCCACTGTGTGGGTCCTACAGCTTGAACTTGGGTTGTCAAACTTGGTGGCAAGTGCCTTTACCTGCTGAGCATCTCGGGTCTTATGTATACTCTTTATTAAGACTTTCATAATCATTCTATACAGCTGTGAGCATGATTTTGGGAGACTAAACAGGGATGAGAAAAAACTTTCTGAACATAAGAACAGCAGAACCTCATCAGAAAAGAGTGGAGATGAACAAGATTGCTCCCTGAAAGCAGACACAGCAAGCTCACAGTGGCCACACAACCAGGCCAAGAAAAGCATGATGAAGAAATATGGTCAAGGTAAAGTGATGGGGGCCTCGCTGGCTACTCCACGGGAGCTAGTTGCACACATTATTTGTTCTTGTGGAGGGTTCTGGTATCCTGGGCTCATTTCAGGCCCAGCTGACAATGGAGCTGCCTAGGTGCAGAGCCCAGCTGCTTGTGAACACTTGTTCTCTGTAGCCGTGTCTTCTCCCCTGCTGGACAGCAGTTCTCTGAAAGCAGGGGGTCTTGAGCCTGTGTCTCCCACAGCCTCCCCTAACACAAACCTTTAAGTTGACTTTAAGGCAATGGATGACTTGTCTATGGCCTTACCATGAGGGAACCCAGAAGGGGAGGAAGGCCCATGACACACCCTAACTCTTCTGCTCCCACTGCTCAGTCCTGGAAGGGCTTGTGTCAGGAGCCCTGGTGGTGCCCCTGACAGCCCAGCACACCTGCAGGCAGCAGGAAAGCAGCTGTGCCAAGACTGATGGACGGCAGCTGGGGATCTGCCTAATGACAGGGATGGAGTAGAAGGTTAGAGGAAAAGTAGGTTATAAGCTGGTCAGACTGCTCAGACTCAAGAAACTGAAGCCCCTGACAGTGACCACAGGATCACCAAGCAAGAAGCAAACCTGACATGGACAGACGAATGAGCATGGAGGTGAAAGGAGCAAGGGGACTGAGCACTTAGTCTGGCCCCTCAGTACCAGCTCCAGAGCCCTACCTGCTCGGGAGGTTGGCTTCAGCTCCAGGCTTTCCTGATCTGTGGCATCCAGGATCTTGTATCTGCTTTTCCTCTTGGGTTTTCCTTTTTGCCTAAAAAACACAACCCCCGTCTCTGCTCAGGAAGGTTTGTGAGGCTCTGGAGTGCAGGGCCTGCCTGGTACACAGGGGCCTCTCCTTACTTCTCGGCCAGAGCAGGTGGGAAGATAAAAGCTTGGCTGGAGGGCATGAGGGAGGGGCAGTGAAACACGGAGCTGCTGATAGGTTTTCTGTGGCTGTGGAGGAATTTTTTGCGGGGAGGGAAGTTCGAGCCAGAATTTCTCTGTGTAGCTTGGCTGTCCTGGACTTGCTTTGTAGATCAGGCTGGCCTTGAACTCACAGAGATCCACCTGCCTCTGTCTCCCCAAGTGCTGGGTTTACAGGTGTGCACAACCACACCCAGCTTGGCAAGGATTTTTTTTTTTTTTTATTCCACTTTTCTAAGTTTTAAATGAGGTCCTATGTCAGGCTCCATCGCAGCCCTGTCTCAAACTGCTCTCAGACAGGTGATATAATTCTACTGAGCCTGAGTTTCCTCATCTATAAACTGGGATAAGGCTGTCGGAGGTATAAAAGAGAAAATGCTCTCTGAAGGCGATGATCCACAAAGACCATACTTTTGGCTCAGTCACCAGCACCACATGCAGAAGTCTTGTGTATATGTCAGGGAGGTTCTACCACTGAGCTATGCCCCTTTCTTGAAATCATGTTTAACACTGAAAAACATGAAATAAATGTAACAGAAGAGTAAGTACAGCTAGTTAGGCTGTCTCAATAAAAACAAAGAAACAAACTAGAACAACCAGTTATGAATTGAAGGCTGTAAGTTTGTGAAATAGTCCTATGTCCAGGTGTGAGGAATGCACCCAGCCACACCCCTACCAGGGTCTCCACCTTGCAAATCTCTACAGTGACACGCCTTAAATGAGGGCTTCTGCGCCTCAGGAGTGAGTAATGAGATTTTCTGCCACAGGCCTTGGGTGCTCAAACTCCCACCAAAGTGACTGGGGGTCAAGTGCAATCTTCCAAAGAAGGTATCAGATACCTCCTCACAGAAAAGCTCTGTGGCATGAAGCCAAAGGGACTTCAAAGGAGAATTCATCTTACCTCTCCCCACACTTGCCACCACCCTATCATCTCACCTCTTACAACAGCAGATTGCAGTCCACGACAGGATTCCCAAAGCGACAACAATGACAAAGGTAGCAATGATAACATATAGCACGCTCCATTCTGCAAAGAAATCAAAGTGGTGGAGGGTTCGTGAGAGGCTACCCCACCTCAGACACAAGGTGGCTTCAAAATGGGCAGCAATGTGCCTGGCTCCCTGGGTAGGGTGAGTGGAAGCTTGCAAGCTTTTAAAATGCTGCTGTGTCCCAAGCCCTGCTCCAGCAGTGCTCCGGGCACTTCAAAGTATGCAAGGGATGTAAGGTTTGGTTTGGTTTGGTTTCTCGAGACAGGGACTCTGTGTAGCCCTGCTTGTCCTGGAACTGGCTCTGTAGACCAGGCTGACCTTGAACTTAGGAGATCTGCCTACCTCTGCCTTTCAAGTTCTGGGATTAAAGACATGCACTGTAAGGTCAGGGAATGTGGTTTCCATGAGGCCACAGCATTCAGGCGCTCCACAAAGACAAGAGGCCCGCCTGGCAGCACATGGGATTCAGACCATAGTATGCAGCTGCTCTGAATGCTCCAGAAACCTCTCAGAGCTAACATGCAGCAAGTGTGGAGGAAGGGAGGAAGAGTCCTCTGCAAACAGAAAATACAGCGTTCTACTGCCTGCTCATCTGCCTCGAACATCAACACCTGCCACCGCAGCACAGTGCCACACTGCAGCCAAGCTGGCTGGCACAGAGCCACACTCACCACAGTTGCTGTCTCCATCCCTCAGCTGCACCTTGATGAAATTCTCCATCCAAAATGGGTCACAGACACAGCGCTTGGTGAATGAGTCACAGTGACCATGGTCAGAACAGTTCAGCTGACAAGCTGAAGATAGCAGAAAAGAGGTAAAAGTTAGAGAGAGCCAGAAGGACAACCAGCTTCCAGGGCTCATGAAAACCCAAATCCCCATATCTCATGTTGGCTTCATGGGACAGGCAGGCACAAGACAGCTTCCTTTGCTGTCTGTACCAGTAACCCTCAATTCTGCATTACTCCTCAACAGAGTAATGTAACTCCAGAAACAATATATAAAGTATTACCAGACTAATTCTGAAAAATTTTAGAATCTCAGTTTTCTAAACTAGATATGCATCTATTAGAACATTAGGGAAGAGATTCTGTGGGGGGGGTCCAACAACAGCTAATTCTGAAGCACTGCTGAATGCAAATGCGGTTGCCATGCGGTACAATGACAACTATCAGCTCTTTGGCCTCAGAGTCACAGCTGTTAATACTGCATGCCTTCAAGGGTGAGGGTGATGATTGAATTAGAGGCAAAATAAAGATAAAATTATTTTTTTATTCAGGCTCATGGTTCCCCTGATTACTGTCAGGAGCCTGTGGACCTTGGGGTACAAGATCCCAGGTGAATGTTTGCAAGAGGCCTTGACTCTCAGCTTCCCATGACTTACTGACTGTGTTGATTTCCAGGGCTCGGAATATCAGGAAGTCAGCCTTCTGCTTCCGCAGCTCACTCTTGAGCATGGCTGCTACCTCATGGCCTTTGAAGAGCTGGTGGGGAGGCTCATTCTGAACAAAAAATAACATCTTGGTGCTGCAGAGACAGACAACAGTGTGAATGTGCTGAAGTGGTCCATGGCAGCCACTGAGGCATCTAAAAGCACCTTGTGTCTGTGACAGACAGTGCTCAGCCTGTGGTGGCATGCACTGTCACAGCAGGCCAGTGAGACAGGTGCTTCAGGGCCACCTTCATTTTACAGAGGACAACACTGAGGCCCAGGGGAGCTCACTGATTTGCCCCAGGCCACACAGTTATGGCAGAGCCAGATCCCCACTCTGTAAGCCCCTAAAGCTTACATGAGCAGGAAGGAGAGAACAGGAGTTGGGGCTGTGGTTCTACTCCTTCTACCAGCCTTTGCTAGCTAGGACAGCAACGCAACTGGGTTTGTACCCAGGTTACTTGTCAAGCACACCACAGTGCTGTATAAATACAAACTGCTAGAAAGATTATCCATAAGCCAAACAACTGTTACTGTGACAGCAATAAGACAGGCCCTACATAGTGGGGTTGCTGGTTTGAAATGACATCACTCTGAACCCAGAATGTTTGCTTTTCTGCCTGTTGTTTGAACTCACATTTGTTCCCTATGTCTTAACCTCAGTCTCTGATGGCCTACCCCTTAGCGGCACAAAGCAAACCTTCCCAGTCAGTGTGCCACATGGATTATAGGTACTCCCAAGACCTCTTAGCGTGCAGGGCAGCTGAGAAGCCCCAAGTATCCCAGAGGCCCTGGACCAGCTGCTTCGAGGAGAAGCTATCCTAAAGTATAGCAGCACCTTCCATGTATGACATGACATACAGTTCGGGCTGTATTGTCATTGACTAAAAGCTCACTACAAAGTGAAGCTAACAATGAGGTCCTGCAAACTCCAGACCTAAGACACTGCCTTTACTATAAAGACAGGGTTCATTTCTTACCATTTCCTTCTGTAATCCATGGGTACAACTCTTTTTTTCTGCCTTTACCAGTAGCCCTCACATCTTTTTTGTTCTTCAAGATAGGGTTTCTCTGCATAGCCTTGGCTGTCCTGGACTCGATTTATAGACCAGGCTGACCTCAAACTCACAGCGATCTGCCTGCCTCTGACAGTCCTGAGTGCTGGGATTAAAAGCATGTGCCCAGTTTAGCCCTCACATTTTTACCTCCTCTCCCACAGGAGCAATCTCAACTAATTCACATCAGCAAAAAAACATGCCAAAACCAAAGAACCCAGATCTTTCAGAGATGCTACAAGCAAGCATGTCTCAAAATAAACTTCTGGTAATAACCACTGATCAGACGTGCATCTTTAATCCTAGTATTTGAAGCTGAGGCAGGTGGACCTCTGTAGGTTCTAGTCTACACAGCATATTACAGGTCAGCAGGGGCTACATAGTGAGACCCTGTCTCAAAACAAACAAACAAAAAAGTTGCTGGTCAAGCATTACATGTTACAGATCTACACAAATTTGTTACTATACTTGTTTGTATGTGAATGCGTGTGGAGCTCAAAGGGTAACTTGTTGAAGACTTCCACCATGTGAGTCCCAGGGATTGAACTCAGGTCACCAGGCTTGGCAGCAATCTCCTTGCTTACTGAGCCATGTCTTGGGCCCACACTGTCACATTTAACCCTCAAAACCAATGCTATAAAATAAGTACTAGAGTTTTCACAGGCAATACGCAGTTCCCACACTTCCCCGGACATCTACCGGTGTGGAAGGTCCTGCTTTCTCTCTGCAGTGTACATCTTCTCAAAGAAGGAGCCCCTCCTGAAATCCTCTCCTATGCCCTGGTTACAACCAAAGCCAAGGACAAGCCAGGTGCTCCTCTTCTTTATGCCCACTGGCAGTGATGGCGTGGCCACTGCTCCCCAACCAATTCCCAACAACTTAGGAAGCTGTTTGCCCTATTCTATTCCCCAGCCACTGAGCATTGTTGGTGGTGTGGTGGTGAGTTTCTTGTGTTGTTGTTTTTATTTTATTTTATTTTTTAAAGAAAAGAGTAATGAGGCTGGAAAGATGGCTCAGTGGTTAAGAACATGCATGGCTCTTAAAGAGGAGTTCGATTCCCAGCACCTATGGGAGGTGGCTTACTACTGACTAACTCCAGCTCCAGGGAGATTTGATACCTCTGGCCTCCACAGGCACCTGCACTCACAGACACATGCATATGTATGAAAAATTAGAAAAGTGTCCTAATCGTGTCACTGACCCAATCAGCTGTGTAGGAGATTCACTGAAAGGCTGTGCACTGCAGACAGAGGTCCAGTCCTATTCTACCTGAGTCACAGTCTCTTTGGATGAGGCCCACAGTGTGCTCATAAAACTCCAGGTGGCTGTCGTGAAGTTGGAGTGACTTCTTGCTTCTGATGCCTCAACCTTAGCTCTGACTCCAGTGCTGCGCAGGGTCAGTGTCCCTCCCTGGAGCTGCTCCCAACTGTCATCTCTCACCTTTGCTTCCAACCTCAGGATGTGTCGCCTTATTCCCCTCACACAGACACAACAGGATCCAGTACCACTAATGCTGTCTGCGTCCCCCATTTCTCCTGCATCCAGTTCCCTAGACTGACACTTTACCTCAGGCAACAAAAAGGCTGAGAGGTGGCCTCCGTTTAAAAGGTGCATTGGAGCCAGTGGTGGCTTCAGCACTTGGGAGGCAGACACAGGAGAATCTCTGTAAGTTCGAGGCCAGGCTGGTCTACAGAGTGAGTTCAAGGACATCCAGGGACACACAGAGAAGCCCTCTCTTGGAAACAAACAAAATCTGTATCTAATCTCCACCTTCCTTTCAGCACCAGTGTTTTTCATGATGTGTATATGTTTGTTCAAGGGTGTCGGATCCCCTGGAACTGGAGTTAAAGACAGTTCCAGTGAGTTGGGAATTGAACCACAGTCCTGTAGAAGAGCAGCCAGTGCTGTTAACCACTGAGCCATTTCTCTGCCGCAGCGTCTATGTCTATATATTACTTCCATGTACTCAAGACGGTAACACTGTCCTGCCATTTTGGCAATCTGCAGAGCACACTCCTTGGGCTGACCCCACAGGTCAGCCACCCTCCTGTGATCCTGCGGCTCTTTCAGGGCTTGCCACTTCTTTGTTTTCCCCTTAAATGTTGTGTCTCCAGAGTTCTATCATCACCCAACCACTTTGACATGTCCCAGTGTCATTCATCCACCATTTTGGCTTTGACACCTGCTCTTTGGTGTTTTTTTCCACCCTGTATCCCCAGGTTTCCAACTTTAATTCTGTCTCTCAGATCTGCTGGCAGGAGGTTCATGGGTTCAAAGCCACCCTGGGCTTCATGAGGGAAAAGTTACCCAAATTCAATAATCAAGTGAGTTCCTGCTTCTTCCCTAATCTTAGTTCGAAGACTGACTCACTTGTCCAGCCTCCCTCACCTTCATTTCCAAAGCTGCTGATTAGGGCACAGCACTTGGCTCCCTACCCAGCTCCTTTTCATTGCTTCTCACCACTACCTTAAGTAAGGGCTCTCCCCTTGTTGCTGGACAAGCTCAGAAGCTCCCAACTGCTCCACCCTAACTCCTTTTAGCCTACACACTACCCATCTCCTTGAAGAAAAATCTAAACATGGCGTTTCTTTGCTTTTAAAACAAACTAACTTGCGTTCCTTTGTATGCAAGTCTCTCAATCTCCACTGGCCTTACGTTTGACCACATCCCGTGTCTACGAACACTGAACCAAATGCCTTCCAGAAGAAGCCTGCATATCCCACCCTGGACCCACCACTCACGCTGCTCCCTTTTTAATCTTTTAATTCTCATATGCTGGGCAAGGCAACCTTTATTTCTGGAACATCTTTGGGCTACCCTCTCCTCCAGCTCTCTTGGGAGAACTAACTGGCCTGGCTGTTTGCTGAAGGCCATGCAGTGGCCCCTGCTCTACAGTAAGGGCATAAACATAGTTACCTCCATCTCAGACTACAGCTTACAAACCTGTTCTCAGAGCCTATCTGAGGGTCTAGCACAGGGCTGAGGCCTGACTGGCAAGATATACTCCAAGCGGTTCCTGGTCAAAGCACTCCCTTCTCCATCTAGCATCACTACTGCTCAGCCTGGGGAGCCCCACGCTTTCCTTTTCTTCCCGAATTCATTGTCCAGCTACCTTTGCTCCGTGTATGGCTGAATCTTTTGTACAATGATGTCAGAATCCAGCACCCCCAGGAGGACCCCAATCTGGCGGATGAACATCCCCTTCAGCCTCTCTGTCAGCTGACTGACGTTAACATCCAAAATGATCTCCACCAGGTTGCTTTTCCTGGGATCTGGAAAGCACAAGGATCAGTCATGGCTTCAAACTGTTAAAACAGGGCTGTCACTGTGTTTGCTTTGGCATAGAAGGGAAAGTGGTGACAGCAGTTAGATGTCCTTTGGGTGGGAAAGAAGAGAAGCGTGCTCCTAGCAAATCCGTCAGGAGCTGGCTTGGAAGGCTTTCCAGTACCCTAAGAACTGCCACACAAGTGCCCGGGTGAGGCACCAGGCTTCATGGAGGGACACGGGACATAAGACGAGGCCTTTGTTTCCCAAACCCTGTATGACAGGCACAGCTGAACTCTCCAGCCTACCATGTGTCAGCAGTCTCCCCTGTCCCCACTTTCAGGAGTAATATGTTGTATTTCAGTTATCTTAACAGTGGTGTGGATGCAGCAAACACAGGGAAAGTCCAGGTAGCCAAGGAATGACCTCAACACCACGGTGTTCACCTCTAGAGCCTGGATGTGGTCATGCTTGCTAGCCACAGCCTAAGCAACCAGGGGTGGCTCAGAACACCTTGCCTGCAGAGTTGGATGGAAGAGCCTGTAGCCTGATTTTGAACACAGATGAGACACTATTCTTCTTAGCCAGTGTCCTTTTTAGAGGCAAAGTAAGATCTGAAAGTCTTCCGAGGACCCTTCCCTAGATGGACCCTTCTCATGCCTGGGGCTGGCCTAAGGAAAGAGCTGATGTTTCTGCTAGGAGCCATCAGCCCTGTCCACTGCCATTCTTCCCTATCACAAAACCAAACTTCTGTTTAAGGATGGCATTCATTTCTGAAAACTTGAAAAGCGTGCAGGACATCAATCCACCTTCCCTGGAGTGTCAGATAAAGCCTGAGGCTCAGCTTATAAAAACACATTGTTTTCTGCATTTACATGCTGGTGACACACCATGACTCAAGCTATTCCTGAGCTCGAATTCCCAGGAACCCTGAATGTTCTCCTCAGTCGTGTGCAGAAGGTACTGAGCTGGGGCACAAAGCTCTATCTGACACAACTACTGGATGGCTGAGCAGGCCTGCCCTCTCTGAGGCCAGCTGTCTGCATGCGCTGAGTAGGGGAGGTCTGTGCTGCTGGCTGTGTGGGAGGGTACAGGCAGTAAAGGCTAGACCTGCTGTGTGTGTGTTGGGGGGGGGGGGGGGGGGGGGGGGTGGAGGCTGAGCTGGGTCAGTGAGCTCACCAGGTTTCACTTCCACAGTGGTCCGGTCTGTGTCGCTCTCACCCTTCGCATCAGTCACTTTCAGATGAAACGTATAGGTTCCCTCGACCAGGTTGGAAAGGAAGAGGACAGGGTGATGGTCAGAGTGATTCAGCACCTCCTGTGGGGCAACAACATGGCTGTGCTCTAGGACAGAATGCCACTCCTTTCTTGGAGCAAGCTACTGCTTGAGTCACACAGCTTTGCTGGTGGACCAGTCACAGCACCGCCCTCCATGGCTTCTAGGGTCAGGAGAGGGAAGCCCCTGAACACACCAGTTTAGAGTTGGCCCACTGGAAGGCATTTGACATCCCTGATTCCAGAGAACAATCTAGGCTTGATATAGGGGCTGCACGGTTAAAATAGGTCCTGGAGGGCAGGAGCCCCCTCTTCACCTACCCCCTACGTTGACTTTACATAGCGCTGTCGCTCCTGGCCCACTCACCCCTGCAGCTGGGCTCCCCTCATCTCGAGTCCACAGGTAGCTGACTATCCCCTTGTCGTCAGAGGACCGGGAGCCATCCAGTTCTGCTGTGCTCGTGGGCAAGGTGACCACCACATTCCCAGCAATCTTGGCTACTGGTGGTTTGTTTATTTCTAACCAAAGAGACAGCAATGAAATAACATGACATTCTGGGAAAGCAAGATGCCACTTGTGAGGCTTATGTGGGACTCAGCACTGGGGGCACCTTAAACAGAGAGCTGTTTAGTGTTCGCCCAAAAGCCACTAGACCCCTGAGGCTTCAGGGCTCTCGTGCTGTCACAGAGGGGACAGTATGCTCTCCTCCTGTGGCTCTGCTTTACAGGGATTTAGTGAGTAGAAATGAAGCCAGGGCACTCCAAGCTGGAAGCTTGGGTTTGGCCAGTTGCCACCATAACTCCTCCCTTTAAATGTTGCTCTCAGGGTGTCTTCTTACCCCGGAATTCTCAAGGGAAGGAAGAGTATGACCCCGCTGAGCTGAGGCCCCATAGACTCTGTGTCATAGAACAGCTTGCCAGGAGTTACCTTAGTTTAATCATCACAACACTGTATGTAACCCACTGATATGGTGGGCTTTCTACCACCAGTCCACGGCCTCTCCCAAGTCCTCCCCAATCCCTGTGAGGCCAACAGGACAAGGAGGATGTCAGCCAGGAAGCTGCAGTGCAGCTGCCATCCCAGCACCTGCCGGCAGGTGTCACTGTAGCTATCGGAGAGTCACAGAAGCCCCAGGTCTTAGCACACAGGCAAAATCAAAATGCTAAGAAAACAAATCCTTTAGTACTTTCACTAGTCATTTGAGAAGAAGGAACAGGAAGGAAGCAGGAGGATGTGGAGGGAGGGAGTGGAGCGGGAAAGAGGGTTTAAAAATCACCTTACAGCTCCTCTCAAAGATGTTTAGAAAATTGCAGCGCTTTACCCCTAGCCTGTTTCCTTATCTCTAATCAATCCTGCACCAAATGAGACATGGCAGATTCCTGGGCTATCAGACCCAGCGAGGCTGCTGCACATGCCCACAACAAGACCCACCTTCTTTGACAATGACATTCACAGAGCTCTGGCTCTGTAGGTTCCTTTCATCTTTGACAGTCAAGGTGAACACATAGGTCCCCACTTGCAGTCCAGTCACAGTGGCGACACTGCTGTTGGCATTCTCTAGCTGCACCCCGTCAGGACCCCTAGACAAGACAGTAATCAGAGGGTGGAGTCATACCTGTCTGCTCTTCTCCTGGCAGCAAGGAAGAGCAATTATTACCTCAGCTAAGACAGGAACAATTGTTTCCCAAACCTTGACAGAAAATGTTAAAAACTATTCTATTTGGAGACAGCATCACTTGGCCCCAAAACACAGGCTACTTCTAGTGAAAAAATTCCGTTCATCAGCTTTTAAACACAGGCTTATCTTTTACATGTGCTTCTACAACATGAAAATTCTTCATTATTCTAGTTTATATAAGAAATAAAGCTCTCTGAGTAGCTCTGTGATCGATAGGATGATCTAAGGATGAGGTTTCTGAAAAGCATTTCTGGTCCATTTCTTGGTTTGCTCTTGCCAGCAAAGAAGCAAAATACACTTCTTATCCAAACTCTTGAACCCTTCCCTGACCCACCGTGATGAAAAGTCAAAGGAAGGATGCAGGCCAAGACTGCAGAGGGGCTCTTGGGATAAAGCCCTCTTCTCCTGTTTCTAGAAGAGTCTCCTCTAGCTCCTGGACGGAACACCAGGACACCACATCCTGCCTCCTTCCCACTGCATCTCAGCACAGCAGTCTGCAGGAGGCTCGTGGCCAGCACACAGGCAAGGGTTGCACACAGCCTGAGCCCTGCACCCACGCATCCTTCCAACTGAGGACAACCAGAGAAGGCTGCCAGCTCCCAGCTCTGCTTTTGAAACTTATTACCTCTGACCCCAGTGGCCTGTCTTACCCAAGCAGCTCCACAAGTACTAGCTACACTGCAGCACCACCAGCCCTCTGCTTGAGGGTTCATCAGGTCTGCCTTCAATAAACAGTTACAGGAACAACACACAGAGCTAAGGGAGACCCAGCTCTCCACAGCAGCTGAGGAGAAGGCTGTCTGAGGCCTAACATGAACTTCCTAAGTAGAAATTAAAACCCTTTCCCACCCATCTCCAATGCTGGAAGAAGATATCCGTGTGTATATGGATGTGTGTGTGTGTGTGTGTGTGTGTGTGTGTGTGTGTGTGTGTGTACGTTAAGACTAAACCCCAGCCTGTCTTTGTGGCTGCAGTTTTTAGAGATATAGAATGTTTTCAACTTCCCTAGAATTCCTTCACTTTGTGCAGAATCCTGTATACAATTTAAGTTCCATTTGCTATGGTTCATAAGAGCTGAAAGAAATTGTACAAACAGGAACAGATGGCTCAAATAGGTAATCTCAATTTGAAAAGTATCATCTTGGCTGCAGTCTTTGATCTTTGGCTAACTTAACTGAGAAACAATGTCTTCTAGGAGCAGTAACATAGGCATGCTTTTGCTTTACGATGAATTTAAATTCCTCTCAGTAGCTGCTTGCCCACCCCTCAGCTAACCTTACTAGTTAATTTTAAACAACAGTATTTTTCTGCTCCATTACCTCTTCCAGCCTGCCTCTCAAGTGTAATTCAATTACACATTTAGCAGATAAATTGTACCTACAAAGCCCCAGAATCACACAGTACTACCTGGGCCTAACTGATAATATATATTCTTTCTTTAAAAAAGAAAATCTTTCTTAAGATTTAAAACTTAGGATTATAAAAACTGCTTTCTCACTCTCCTGGATAAACTAGTAGGAAGGAGTCAAGTCTTAAAGCAAGTAAAAGCTTGATGTTCCAGGGACTGGCACCTCTGCACAGATGGGGCCTACACCAACACTCACTGGGTCTGCTCCCAAAGATAGGAGACGATTCTTTGGTCATCTGTACTCTTGCTGCCATCCAAGGTTGTACTGTCCACGGGCAGGGTCAGCTCTTTGTCTGGGCCTGCATCTGCCTGAGGAGGCTTGTTGTTCTCTAGAACAAAGATATGCAGCCATCAAAAGCAACACTCCAGGTGGTAGAGGAGAGGACCCATTGGGGCATCTGTTCTGGTAGCCAGGGGAACCCCATCTCTTAGCCCAGAGCAATACAAGATATGTGGGTGAAAGACCAATGCTATCAGGGGACTCAGTGAAGAATGAGACTGAATTATGTCAAACAATCCTGAAAACAGTGAAGTTCTAGCAGCATACTAGCTCTGAAACCTAACCAATAGGGTAAGAAGAGGAGACACAGCTTTCCAGACACGTGGGCTTTCCACCAGCCCTTTAAGATCAAGCAGTGTGTGATACAGTGGCCGCCTTCACCATCACAAGTAACTACTAGCAAGAAAAGGAAGGGCACACACTGAAGGGAGAAGAGCAAGGCATAGCTCTTGAAAGCTGTGGGACTCAGGCTCCGTGGGGTGATACCCTCTACCTCTCTGCCCCTGCAGCTCAGAACTCCAACCCTTCTTGCCCCAGCACCAAGGGGACCCCGAGGAGGAGCTTACCAGGCTGCACAATCACAGTCACTTGAGCAGTGGCCTGCTGTCCTGTGGTGTCAGTCACGGTGAGCTGATAGGTATAGTCTCCTTCTTGCATTGCAGACAGCTGCAGGGTTGGCGTTCTAACTCCCTACATGCAGACATTCAGGCATAGGAAATGACTCCCAGGATCACAGCCCTGCTCACAATGCTCACTCAGGCAAAAACGGTTCAGCCAGCTCTTTAAACTGAACTTGGTCCTGGGTCGTTATGTTCCAGCTCAGCACAATGAGTGACCGTTGGCAGGACAGCATGAGACAGTGTACTAATAAGAATTTCTATAGATTCTGTGGCTTCAGAGAAACCTATCACAATACCTCAACTAAAGCCAGGTCAAACATGCCTTGGGTCATGCCTCTAGAAACCTGGAGATACGGAACTCTTCCTGTAGATCAGAGGGAGCGTTATAAATAATTGTAGGCAAACCTACAATGCAGGTGCTTTTGATAGAGTAACAGCAAAACCAGGCAGCCGAGGGCTGAGTCCTGCTTGCAGGCATTCTATTCTGTTTTACCTATAGTGCTGAACACTATTACACTATAGTTGGAAAATTCCACCCAAAAGTCTCATTCTGTCTGCTCTTGGTCAGCAGAATTGTCAAACAACACTAAGGCCATATCGCCATGTGACAGCAGCCAGCAGGACCCAGGAGGAAAAGGGTCCCTACTCCCCACAGCCCTGCCCAGATCACTCTACTTCTTGAAGTGCCCTGTCTATTCTTGCCAGACATCTGGGGAAGGCATCTTGTAGCCAGATGATCTACTCCAATGAGCTTACAAAGATTTGCACTCTGTGCCATCTGTGTAGTTTGACTCTCTGGGTTGGGTCACCCTTAACTGACACATTTCTTACCCTAGCCTCCTAATACTAAAAGTTTCAGATAATCTGTTAATCAGAGGCCCATAAAACTCTCTTTGTTTTGTTTTGAGACTAGGTTTCTCTGTGTAGCCCTGGCTGTCCTGGAACTCGCTCTATAGATTAGGCTGGCCTTGAACTCATAGAGACACAGAGATCCACCTGCCTCTGCCTCCTAAGTGCTGGGATTAAAGAGCCACCACTAACCAGCAACTTTCTGAATTTGTATGGGAAATTAAAAAAAAAAATTCTAAATGAACAACCCTGCCTTTGGTCATAAAATGGGGCAGAAATAATCCTTGAGTAGATGACCCAATCCAGTAACTGCATGTCCCCTGAGTGAGAGAAGACATAAGGACTCCCTCCTACCTGCATCTCGACCACCTTTCCTTTGCTGCTTGGGCTAAGTGACCACTCATAGCTGGTGATGCCATGATCGTCAGTACTCTGGTTCCCAAAGAGGGCTATGGAGTTCTGGGGCAGGGTGATCACTTGGTTGGGGCCTGCATTGGCCACAGGAGGGTAGTCCACAGCCTTGTTCACTGTCAGGCTTGCAGTGGTGGAGTTGGTAGCCCCATCTGAGTCAACAACTGTCAAGCTGTTGGCAGAGAGAAGTTCAGTAGGGAGGGTTAAGGGAAGAGGAATCGACCTGAAGGACTGAACATCAACACTAGGCAATAGCAAGGGGGCAGGAATTCCCTCTCCTACCCATCCTGTTGGAAAAGCAGAGTGATATTAGAAGCTAAAATTGATTGAGTTGTTTTCTGTGTGCCAGGTGAAATTCCAAATGCTTCAGATCTAACTATCATGTCTAACATATCACACAGAGCTCTGTAAAGCCTAACCTTCATGATTCTTCATACCCATATGAAGAGACTGAGAGGAAAAGAGAAAAAGTAAGTTGCCCGTCATGCAACTCGACAGCAGCGGCCTCAGGACCTGTCATCCAGGCCCTATATGGTAGCAGCAGTTTTGAGCCCCTGCCAGTGTGTACCCATGTGTTGAGACCATGTCAGTGTTCTATAGTAGGCATCATGGATCCAAAGCCCAGAAACTCAAACTCACAGACATCTGTCTGCCTCTGCTTCTTCCTCTGAAGTGCCAGAATTACAGGCATCCATCCACCTTGCCCAGCTCAGAAACCCATTCTTAAGGAATAATCCCTGGTCTCCCTTCCTACAGAGCTCAGAGATAGCACAGCACTCTGTCTGCAGCAGGCTGTCCACCATTGTTCTGTTTCATCCATGTGCATATCACAAAAATGGATGTGGACATCCTGGGCACAGAGCTCTGGGACAGACAACAAAGACTGGCTCCAGCAAGACAGGAATTTGAGATGGAAATGAATGCTCCTACGCAACATGCCCACAGTATGTGCAGTGAGATTCAGGATTTGCAAGGGGGAAATGTTCTTTTAGAAAAGCAGACTTCCACCTAAACTATGCCTTCCAGCTGAACAGCCTAAAGCTTCTCACGCCACCTCAGAATGTGAGCATAAGCGAGCAGGGAAGTTTGGGATCCTTCCATTTTGATGACAGAAAGAGGAAAAGCTCTGAAAAGACATGCAGTTTGTTTAACTCTCACCAGCAGCCTCAGACATAGCCAGACATCTGTGGGGCTTCCTTCTAGTCTTACCTTTTTACCTGCGGTCTGCAGGGCATTCTGGGTATTCTAGCCTTTATAAAAAGGCATAGAAATGTCGGGCATGGTGGCTCATGCCTTTATTCCCAGTGTTTGGGAGGCAGAGGCGGATGGATCTCTGAGAGTTCAAGGCCAGCCTGGCCTACATAGATAAACCTAGTCTCACAAACAAAAACAACAGCAACAAAAACCAAGAAAACAGGTATAGAAACTTGGACTCATAAACAAGATCAAGTATTGGAAAAGACAAATGGCAGCGTTCTGTCTCTTTCCCCGGTCTCCTGAATTCTCACAAGTTTGTGATTGTTAACTCCCTACCTGTGTCGGGAGATCAATTTACAGACACTAGGCCATAGTCAATTATTCTGACTCATGAAGGGTCCCTGGCTGAGAGCCAAACAGCACCTGACTACAGGGCTAGGGCAAGATAATGGCATGTAAAACCAGGAGTGAGAAGAAAAGCAAGCAATCAAACAGAACCAGAATGCTAATCAAATCCACGTTCATCATATAATTAAAAAAAACATCATTCCCTACCCTCATTTACCCTCAACACTGTGGGTTAATACTGTGGTGAAAGCTCAGAGTCTGAAGTCAGACTTCTATGTGGCCTTGCACAAGTTACTTAACCTCTGCATGCCAAAGTTTCCTAGCCTGTGAAATGAGAGTAAGCAGAATTCCTACTCAGGGGTTAAAGAAGGTGCTGTGTGGTAAGAGCGGGAAACACTTTGCACACAGTAGACAGGAGCCATTATTGTCACCTCTGTGTTGTTTATATTTTTTGAGACAGTCTTGCTAGTTAGCCCTCCATGAGGTCCCTGCTTCCGTCCCCCAAGTGTTGTGGTTACAGGTCAGTGCCACTATGTCCAACTTTGCCATTATTTTTAAAAAGTATCAACTGCCCAGTTGATACTTTAAGTGGAAAGGCTTCAGAAGAGAAACTGAAGGTAAAAACAAACTCAAAATTCCCATGTAAGCCAATGAAGCAGCTCCAGGCTGCACTGGAAACTTCTGTCCCTTCCTCTGCTTTCTGAGACAGTGAGAGTGCCACCCAGTCAGAGCACATGTAAGGGCTGCGCTAGGATGTCTAGAACTCAAAGAACCATGGTGGACAGGCACCAGGCATGAGGCACACAATCACAGATGCTGCTAGGACACTGAGGACAAGAGGAAGGACGAGTTATACTCTCTTTTCTGGAGACACCGCAGAGGACCTCATGTGAAACTGACATCTGTAAGGTAGATAGCACTATAACATTAAGAAAGGCATTCAAAGAATAGTATGTATTATTTAGACACTCTGTGTGTGTATGTCAGTGTATGTGTGTTTATGTGTTGTCTGTGTGTAAGTGTATGTGTGATGTGTGTGTATGTGAGTGTGTGTGCTTGTGTGTGTGTGTGTGAATGTGTGTGTGTATGCTGTCTGTGTGAGCGTAAGTGGATGTGTGTTTATGTACTGACTGTGAGTGTGTTTGTATGTATGTAAAGAGTGTGTGTGTAAGAAGTTCAGGAGTGAAGAGGGTTTGGACCCTCCAACTAGACCTCTGCAGTGTGACCTCAGAGGACTTAGTAAATACAAACAACTTCACCTAACACTATTAGGTGAATAAGGTGCATGATAGTCATTACAAATACAGCATAAATAATGCAAATATTAGGAATGCACCAGAGTCAGCCCAAAGCCTCCTGATGGACACTCTAAATGTCAATGCTAATTCTTCAAAGGACTTTCTCTGAATCAAAATTTACAAAAAGTCCCAATAAAGAAAGATTCTACTAACCATCTTCAGACTGCCAGTGAAATGTAAAGCTGCTAGCCAGGTGTGGTGGCACACGCCCTTAATTTCAGGCTTGGGAGGCAGAGGCAGCCTGCTCTACAAAGAGAGTTCCAGGACAGCCAGAACTACACAGAGAAACCCCGCCTTGAAAAAGAAAAGAAAAGAAAGCTACAGGCATCTTACACAGGGGAAGAATTCCCCAGAGGAAAAAGATGGGAAAACAAATTTGCAGATGTTGTTGGAGAGAAGGAAGAGGAAATTAGCCCTTCCCCTAACAACATAAGTCCTGGGGGATGTGGGGTCCTCCAGACAAGACTTTTAGAAGGCTCATGCACATGAAGAGCTTACGCCCTAAGGAGTCATCACTACTGTCATCAGTCACCACATGGCTCAATTCTCCACCGACTCCAAAGTGAACTGATATTTTCAGAGTCACTCCTACAAGGTCAACTTGAAGCTAAATCCTAATTTACCTGAAGGTGTAGTTCCCAGGGACGAGCTTACTTAGTTTTAGTATGGGTGTGTCTTCAGAGATCTTCTCTTCTCTCAGAGGCCCCTTAAGTTCCTCCCAGTGGTACTGGACAATTTTATCGTCATCAGTGCTCTCTGGACCACAAAGAACATCAGTTTTAATACAGAAGGCGGGGCCTCGGTATAAACCAAGCAACCACTTGGGAAACTCAAACTGGAAAAACATAAAATTAGACTCTCTCTCCAAAACAGCCCCCCCCCCCAGGAATAATGGGTCAGTTGGCCGCTTATGAATGTTCCTGTGTCATTTCCTAGAGACTCTAACTTAGGAAATCTCAGGTTAAATGCTGTTGTATGAGAAAGGAAAAACAAATAATTATTAAATATATTGAAAACCTCACTTTAAAAATATGCAAACTGCCAGGCAAGGTGGTGCATGCCTGCAATCCCAGCAGAGGCAGATGCAGAGGCAGGCAGATATCTGTGAGTTCCTGGGCAGCCTGGTCTACACAGGTTGTCTGCAGAACTGGGAGACACTCTTCATGGTGTCTTTACAACTTCGACCTACTCCAAACTACAATGCAGCAAGTGTTGTATGAAGCCTCTCCCCCTTCCTCTGACACCTGCTTCCTCCTGGTCCCTTCCTCTTAGCAGAACCATTGACATATAACGCTGAACCTCTTTTGTGTGTCCTCTGCCAGAGCATGGGCTCCCTCAGCCATAAAGCATGTCAGCGCCAGGACTGCACCTCCCTGAGAACTCTGGGTTGGGCTTTTACTGTTCCCAGTGCTGGGGACTAAGCCGGGAGCTGTGCTTGCCGGTCACACACTGCACCGCTGACAGCTGTGCACCCACAGCTCCAGAAGTCTCAGGCCACAGTCCCAGCTCACAAAGACCCAGGGCAGGGAGGTGTGACTCCAGGGCACGTGCTGCTCTTCCGGAGGAGCAGAGTTCAGCTTCCACAACTCGTGTCAGGCAGCTCACAACCACCTGAACCTCTGGCTCCATTCCTTGGAAAGGAATGCCTCTCGCCAACTTGAGCACCTGCATTCAACACCATAGTCTATGTAGAATAGTCACTGATCTACATAGACTATGGACATGGCTGGCCCCAGATCACAGTGACCACCATTCCACAAAACTCAGACAGATACTCACGGCTGCCATCGATGATTGTAGAAGTAGTTGGCAGCGAGATCTCCTGAAACTGAGGTGACACAATAGCAATAGGAGGCCGATTCTTACGGGGCTCTGCATGAAAGTGACCCAGAAGAAATCAAAAGAGGAAAATTCAATTGTACAAGAAGTAGGCCACATCTGTATGTGTGTTTCTTTGTTTGTTCATTCATTCGTTTGTTCCTTCCTTTCTTTCTTGAGACAGGGTTTTTTCTGTGTAACCTGGTTGTCCTAGAACTTGCTCTCTAGACCAGGCTGACCTCGAATTCGCAGAGATTCAGCATCACCACTGCCTGGCACAAATCAGTTTGCAACGGATAACTGAGGAATGAAACACACCAGATGGAAAAGTAACAAGACCAGGCTGCCATTCTAATGTGAGACACTGGGCCAGGCTTGCTCCAAACTTGATGTCCCTAAGGCCATGCTAGCACAGCCTGTTAGCTATTTAGTCTGCACTTCAACTCACAAAACTCCTGAGAGCTAGACTGAAGTAAATGCGTCACTACATGGCCCTGGGCATTCTTTCAATGTTCACATGTATGACGCTTATGAAAAGTACCATGACTGCCAATCAATCACTGCTTTTGGGTTAGCCCAACTAGAAGTGGACAATAAGTGAGCACTGAAACTTTAGCAAGCAAAGTGTCCTTCGGCACAAGTCTGCTAAGGATGCAGTGGCCTCTCAACTGTTCAAGATGACTATGAGAGGCTAATATAGCTGAAAGGGAAGCCACAAACCACTCGAGGCTACCTGAATGACTGAGATGCAAACCTACTAGCCTTCTTGTTGATACGTGACCAAATGGTCTTCATGCTGACCATAAATACATACATATCTTTTATGTTTTTCCTGCCATGATGAGTAAGGCACACAGCTTCACTCATGCTATCAAGCACCTCATCATTGACTGAACTACGGTCCTAGTCTGCAGGTCACACATTCAATGTCTGGTGAAGCTTATTTTGGGTTCAGGGCTTAAGGACTAAAAAACCTGTAGTGCCAACAGAGAAAGAAGGCAGCACCAATGTATGCCCGTACAGGCACTCATCTCCAGCTTCTTCCAAATGTCTGTCCAAGTGCAAAGTCTGACGCCTTGCTATTGTCCTGTGGTCTACCAACAGGCTCATTTTAAGAGAACCACAGTATGGATTCAGGGCTGAGTTTCAAATGTGAGAGAACTGGTAGTATTTAAATGAGAAACTCTGATTTCTGCAAGTCACTTGGCCAGCCCTCCTGTGTGCTTCTGCAGGGCCTCCAGCTTTCTCAGGTTTCTTAATTACAACACTGGGTCATCTAGGTCATCTACCAGCCCTGCCACTTGGAGTCTCTGGCTTGGGCCTTGAGGTACAGACCAGTGACTGATGTTCCTGTGCCTAGCACAGTGCACTTTGCTACAGTTGCTATGCTGAGGTAGGAATTGCCCAATAAGTAGATACAATATCTCCCTCCACCCTGCAAAAAAAGGATAGGCATCTAAAGGCCTGAGGTCAAATCTCCTTGTCAGGAGTTCTGCATAGGGAGCCATGGAAGCATACCTGGTTTCACTGTCACATTCACGTAGCCTTCCCCATGGGCATTTTGACCATCCACAATCACCTTGAATTCATACAGGCCTGGAGTCAGCTGACAAGGAAAGACACATCCTTTAGATAACTGCAAGGAGCGGAAGCTGTGCTTAGGGCAATAGTACCCGAGCTTTCCCAGCCCGAGTCCCGCATTCTTTTTTTGTCCTATTTTCAAAGAGGAAAAAAGTAAACTAGCTAGCTAAGGGATTATAGATGGGTTAAACTGGGGCTAGAGAGATGGCTCAGAAGTTAAGAGCATTGAATGCTTTTTCAGAGGACCTGGGTTCAAAATCCCAGCCCCTGTATGGCAGCTCACTACTGTCTGTAACTCTAGTTCCAGGGGCTCTGACACCCTTACACAGATATACATCCAGGCAAACACCAATGTATATAAAATAAAAATAAATAAATTAAATTTTAAAAAGATGAGTTAAATTAATAAGAAACATGACATTTTTAATGTGACTTATTACTGGCTGTATCTAGAACAAAAGGGTTTAAATCTCTCTATATTCTCATTTTCTTCTCAGAGAAACCACTAAAGATCCAACCACCCCACTTCTTAGTCATGAAATTAAAAAAATCATGTCTTCAGGGGATGGAGAGATAGCTCAGTGATTAAGAGAACTGGCTGCTCTTCCAAAGGACCTCTTCCAAAGGTTCAATTCCCAGCTCACAACTGTCTGTAGCTCCAGTTCTAGGGGATCTGACACCCTCACTCAGACTCACCAATGCACATAAATAAATAATTTTTAAAAATCATATCTTCAAAGAAAAATATCTTATTAAAATTAAAAACATCAACAAATAGGCATCTGGAGAGATGGCTCAGTGGTTAAGAGCACTAACTGCTCTTCCAGCAGTTCTGAGTTCAATTCCCAGCACCCACATGGCAGCTCACAACTGTTTGTAATTCCAGTCCCAGGGGACCTGATGCCCTCTTCTGGCCTCCTTGGGCCCCAGGCATGCAAGTGGAACAGATATATAGGCAGACAAATCACCCGTATACACAAAAATAAATTTAATTTAAAAACAGACAAACAAACAAACAAACAAACAAACAAAAAACAGGGGCTGGAGAGGTGGCTCAGTGGCTAAGGGCATTGTCTACTCTTCCAGAGGTCCTGAGTTCAATTCCCAGCAACCACATGGTGGCTTATAAACATCTATACTGGAGTCTGATGCCCTCTTCTGGCATGCAGGTGTACATGCAGTCAGAACACTTACATGAATAAAATAAATAAATAAATCTTAAAAAAAAAAACAAAACAAATAGGCTGGGCAGTGGTAGCGCATGCCTGTAGTCCCAGCATTTAGGAGGCAGAAGCGGGAGGATCTCTCTGAGTTTGAGGCCAGACTGGTCTATAGAGTGAGTTCCAGACAACCAGGGCTACACATAGAAACCCTGTCTCAAAAAACAAACTAAACAAAAAACAACAAAGATCAACCAATCAAACAAACAAAAAACTAAATAGTTCTTAAATATCTGATTTTCCTTTCCAATTTCCACTAACTATAGCAACACAATACAAAGAGGAAGCACAGTAAAACCACCAGGTCTCACTATTCTAGCATGCTGATGTTTAGTATTTGTCTCTAATCCCTGACCACATACAAAAAAATAGTTTTGTCCAGCTCCTTCCTTCTGTTCTTTCTTCATTCCTTGCTTGCTTCCTTCCCTTCCTTCCTTTCTCTCTTTTTTGTTGTTGTTGTTGGTGGTGGTGGTTGGTTCATTGGTTTGATTTCGCTTTTTGTTCTGTTTTGTTTTTGGAGACAGGGTTTCTCTATGCAGTCCTGGCTGTCCTGGACTTACTATGTAGACCAGACTGGCCTCGACCATACAGAGATCCACCTGCCTCTGCCTTCTGAGATATGGGGTTAAAGGCATGTGCCACCACATCTGGCTCATTTCTTCAGAGCCAGTCATGTACCTGTCACTATCCCAGGCCAAATTTCACTGGCATTGGGGTCTAGCTAAAAATCAAGGTATCATACTTTTCATTGTTTATTATGTTCAGTTAGCATAAGTAACACTCCCGGTTATGATACAGTCTCCGCAACACTCATTCACTTGAATGACTATAGAACTATACAAATATATGTCTCATAATTCACACAAGCATTCCACATTGTTAAATGCTTGGGTGGTTTCCAAATTCTTCCTGTTATGATTAAAATGAACATTGTGAAAGAAAATAAAGATATTCTTTCTTTCATCTGTTTTGGATGAGTACTAATCAGCCAGTCTCTCCTGCAAATGCCTTTATCCTCGGCTTCTACCTTTCTACCTTCCTTCTTCCATGTCCTCTGCCTTCTGTGCTTTGAGGAGCAGCATGCCTCTGGATCGAAGCTGTACTCACATACTCTTCGGGCAGACCTCCCCGTGACTACAGCTTCAACTTTAACAGATGTACAAATGTATCCCTTGAACCAGATTTGTCTCCTGTGTCTAGTCCTTTCCTCCAGCTACTAATGGGTCAACTCCACCCACATGCTTTACGTGTACCTCAAGTCACTCTGCTCTAAATGAATTAATCATCTGTCTGTAAATCTCCTCCAAACATGTTTCTTTGCTTTGCTTTTCATTTCATCTACCCCAAAAGTCCAGTTTTAGAAGATAGAGTTACCCTAGACTTATCCTCCCCAATATCTCCTTACAGTATCTCAATTTACCCATTTGTCCCAAACCACACCTCCACTGTCTTGGTTCTTCAACCATTCATCACAGAAGTTGTGAATGGAAGTGAGGGCTTAAGAGATGGAAGGTTCTAGATACAACCCACCACTTCATGGCTTTGTGAACTAGCCAAGACATTGTCTTTTTAAATATTTGTATTTTTTATTTGTAAAACAGATATTACTACCTACCATCTTGAGATTTTTATGACAATAAAAAAGAATAATTATGAAAAACAATTAGCAGCATGTCTGCTACTTGGTCTGAATGGAGTAGATGGCTTCTTGTTTTAATTTCTTACTTCAGTGTTTTTATTTGGGATAGTATCATTTCCTACCTAAATTTGTCAATAGATTCCTCGTTCATCTTCCCACTTTGAGTCTTATGTCCACCAGTATAAGGAAGGCCATATTTCTGAACTGAAAATCCGAGCATGTCTCTGCTCTATAGACATGACTCAGAGGTAAAGCCAATGAGATGGTTCAGCAGGTAAGTAAGGCACTTACTGACATACCGACACAACACACACAAAATAAAAATCCATCACAAGATTCAAAGGTGTCCAAAGCTCTGCCACAATCTGCTTCTCCACTTGCTGATGCCTCTCTCCACAGGCTGGGCCATGTGGCACTCCTCTCTGTAGAGAATGCTGGCCCAGGGCTTCTTCTAGACTATTCTCCTTCCAGCCTTTACCCGGGAAGGAGGGCTCCTTTCATGAACCAAAGGTTAACTCTAAGAAACCCACGGTAAGCCCCAGGCCATCAGAGACTCCATTACTGACCCTCTGTTGTAATTATCTGCTTCTTGTGTCACCTAAACTCTACTGTTCTTGAATATTAAGATTAAGGCTTTGGATGAACGTGGTGGCACACGCCTTTAATCCCAGCTCTCCAGAGGCAGAGGCGGGTGGATCTCTGAGTCTGAGGCCAAACAAAGTTTGCAATGAACTGCCACTGAATACGGAAAGTGCTGGGCCAAAGGACATGAATATTTTATTGCTCATAGCTACTCTGAATTGCAAAGGGACTGTGCCAGCAGAGCCAACAGATGCAGTCATGTGGACACAAATAACCTACTTATCTCTGGAATCCTGAAGTGCTTATGTCACCTCACAGAGCTGTTGAGTGTATATTCTCAGCCATCACTACCATGCTGGTACAGTCTTCTCGCCAGCAATGAAAATTTGAGATTCATATACTAAACAAACACTGGCTGTCTGCCATGGGGACTTCTGAAGAGTTCACAATTGAAAGACTGTTCCCAACTTGAGTGTGGACAGAAAACTCTGTATTCTCTGTTTACGAGCATCACCTCCTCTACTCTCAGTCTGCAATGAAAGGAGGCAAGTTCACCTTGGACAGTTGGAGGATCTGGGAGTGTTTCCTTTCCATCTCTCCACTGTAGTCTTTAGGATGAGTAATCAGCTGCCAGTCGTAGGTGTAGGTTTCTCCTATAGAAGGGCAGTTAAAAAAACCATGAAAACATGCACCTACACACAAAAGGCTGCCAATAACAAATCGCTTCCACAGCTGCCAATAACAAACCTCTTTTAAATCCTGACAAAGCCTAAGTTTTAAGATTCTACCCAAAAGCCTGTAGGGAAGTTACCTACTTCCTGAAAAGGCTCTGTTGATTCAGCTACAGCCAGGGTCTCTTTCATTCTCTCAACAGTGCTCACTCTGCCCCATACCCACCCCCGGGCCAGTCCTCAAAAAACAAAACAAAACAAAAATCAGGTTTGTTCATGGTGTGTTTCTCACTGAAAATACATGTCCTACCAACCACTACAGATGAACTCCTTGGGAACAAAGGTCATTTTCTTACAAAACTTCTTTTGCAACAAAGAACAGCAATGACTTCTAAATAACATGGTTCAAAAATAGCTTTCTACAGAGTGCTAACAATGCTCGTCTCACTGAGGTCATCACACCCTGGTGCGTTAAAAGAGCTACTTCATTCCTGCTGAGCTAAATAACATAGTGCAGAAGATGGAAGGGCATGGCCATTTGAAACAGGCCCCACTGAAATTAATTAAGATCAAGTGAGGCAGTAAATGGTCCTCATTTGCAGCTTAGATTATCACTGGCTGGCATGTGCGTAGAACCCTGCCAGCTATGTGGAATCTCCCCAGGAAAGTAACCGATGCATTTCCAGCTAAGGAAAGGTGGGATGGGGTAGAAGGTTTAGTTACTGGTCAAGAGACAGGAGACAAGCAAAGCACAGCCACACTTTTACTTAATGAGCTCAAGTGAAGCTCAGCACACAGCCTAGTCCCTAAAATCTAAGAAGCAAATTTTATTTTATAAGCCTTCCCCAGCCCCAAAACTAGTATAGTTTTGGGCCTGTTGTCACCCGAGCTACTCTCAGGTATGCACACACGAAAGTCAAGTATAAAGGAGCAGAGGAGCAGCAACAGCCAGGACTCATACTAAGATAATTTTTCAAATTGTAATTAGAAAAAAAAAAAAAAAAAATTCCCCCACAGAAGACACATTCACAATAGTTTGGGAACTAACAATTTTATATATCAAAAGCTACAAACAGACTCCCAAAAAGCTGATATTCCTAGTCATAAGCAGAAATTCATCCTTGGGTAGGAATGTACATGTACACAGGTTGTTAGACAAAATGTTGACTATTGAGCTAGGGCAGGGATTTTGAAACCAGACCTTCCAAACTTACAGAGATCCTAGTGGGCCACCACAGGGCAGAAGAGAATGAAGGACATGCAGATGGGGTCCTGCCTCAGTAGCCCTAACTTTTATTTTTTTAAGATTTATTTTTTTGTGTGTGTGTTCTGCCTGCATGTGTGTCTGCAGGCTAGAAGAGGGCACCAGATCTCATCATAGATGGTTGTGAGCCACCATGTAGTTGCTGGGGATTGAACTCAGGACCTTTGAAAGAACAGCCAGTGCTCTTAACCTCTGAGCCATCTCTCTAGCCCCAGTAGCCCCAACTTTTAAAGTTAAACCATCCACTTAGAAAATTAAAGAACCTGGACAGAGGATAGTTTGAAAGAAAAGTGTGTTTTGGAATGCTGATCTGAGCATTCCATGGTAATAAATCAGAAATTTGTGTACAAATACAAGTTAGGGAAAAAAACACTGCAAAGCAGGGCCTAACTTCCACAGAAGAACAGAAGCAGAAGCAACCCCTACTTAAGGAAGTGCTTCCTCACCTCCATCTTCAAGGGCAACTAAATTCATTCACCTTGAACTTAACTCTCAAGAAAGAAAGGACAGAGCTTCTCTGGAGACAGTTGGCTGAGCCTTTCATTCCTACCACACTAAAAGGCAAGCCTCATGCCCAGGAGTAGTTGGCAAACACAAAACAAACTCAATGGTATTTTTATAAGCTTTTTGTTTCATTTTATTTTGGCCATTTTTTTGTCTTATTGGTCTTTTGCTTATTTACTTTTATTTTTGTTTTTTTTTTGGGGGGGGTTGTTTCTTGTTTGTTTTTGTTTCTTGTTCTTTTGTCTAGTTTTGCTTTTGAAAGAAAAGAAAATAAGAATATAAAATTGGGTGGGTAGGTAGGTGGGGGGAAGATTGGGAGGAATTGGAAGAAGGAAATACATGATGAAAATATATTGAATGGGGCAGGAGTGATGGCTCAGAGGTTAGGAGCCCTGGCTGCTCTTCCAGAGGTCCTGAGTTCAGTCCCCAGCAACCACATGGTGGCTCACAACCATCTATAATGAGATCTGGTGCCCTCTCCTGGTGCGCAAGTGTACATGCAGACTTTAAAAAAAGACTACCTTTAAAAATTTTTATTGCATGAAAAAATATTTTTTAATTCAAAAAAAGTGGAGTGAACTGATAAGGAAATGTCACTTCAAGAGCAAAAATACAGGTGGAAACAGTTCTGGCAAAGTATATTCTGCAAGAATATACTACTCAGTACTAGACTCTCATATCAAGAATATTGAGTTCAGCTGGGTACCATGGTGCACCCCTTCTATCCCAGTACTCAGGGAGGCAGAGGCAGGTGGATCTCTGTGAGTTCCAGGCCAGCCTGGTCTACAAAGTGAGTCCAGGACAGCCAGGGCTACATAAAGAAACCCTGTCTTTAAAAACAAACAAACAAAGAATATTAAATTCACCCAGGTGCACACCTTTGACCCAAGTACTTGGGAAGCAGAGAAAGGTGACTCTCAATGAGTTCAAGGCCAAAAGAGTGAGGCTCTGTCTCCAAAACAACAAAAACATTTTTAAATTTTTTATTTTCATTATTTTAAAATTACGTGTAATATGTGTCTGTGTTAGGGTACGTGCAACTGACCGTAGTGCCCTATGGGCTAAAGGGATCAGATCCAATGGAGCTGGAGTTACAAGTGGTTATAATCTACCCAGTGTGGGTGCTGGGAACTCAGGTCCTCTGGATGAGCAGAACATACTCTTAACCACAGAGCAGTGTCTCCAGACCCAACAACAAAGAATAGTGAATTGGAAACATCGAGATATAAAATGGAAGGGCTGCCATAAAAGTAACACGAAGTTGTTACTTCCAATCACTTCCAATGCTCCAGTCTGGTCACAGGTGCTCTTACGAGATTATATTTGTTTTATGAGTCACATCTAGTATAGTAACATACACTTAAAATATGAGACTGACGAGCTACCTACTATGCTAACGAGGCACCTTACACTTAAAAAATGAAATGAATGCTAATACTACAAGGGTTTAAACAGTGAAATTATCACCAACTCATATAACTTATAAATATAAATTTTGTTTGCCAGATCAAAGCTTGTACTTTCTTTTTCTTTAAAACTTTTTGTTAAGTTTACCTCCCCACTGTGTGTGTGTGTGTGTGTACAATTTATAGGTATCAGTTCAAGTGGGACTTGAACTCAGGTCATCAGGCTTGGTGGCAAGAGCCATTATGCACTGTACCATCTTGCCAGCCATGACTTTTTCAAGTAACAAATCTATATTACCAACAGTTTTGAATAATTTCAAGTTCTATATCTCATATTTATTAGTTGTTTAGCCAAAATAAACAGAATAATCTAAGTCTTGGTTCCTTCCTCTTCTCCTTTTACCACTGAATTATATATCCCCAGCTTTGTTCTTTATATGGACAGGACACATTGAAGAGCATTAGCAAGGCACTGAACAAGGTCACTTATATATTGTTACATTTTGCTCTTTCAGGCAACTTTGTGAAATAGGGATCATTGTTTCATTCTTTACAGAGAAATAAAAACTCAGGAGTCATTTGCTTAAAATAATTAAGATAAAATTGAGTGAATTAGGATTTGACACAGCCTTGACATCAGGCTGGAGGGGTAGCTCTATGGCAAAGCACTCACTTATCTAGCACATGTGGGACTCAGCACTGCTAAAGAAACAGAGCAGCTGATTTCCAGCTGGGAAGAATACCGCCTCCTGTGTCCATGCAGATTTGTATGCCCACATGTAATCCTGTCTTCACGGGGTTGTTGCAAAAGCAAATGAACTGAGACTTGTAGACACCAGTACAAACTGAAATGTTTCCCAAAAGAGGTATCTTACCTGGTTCTGCTTCTGGGAGGACAAAAGCATTTAACTGAACTTCATTCGTAGGCAGGGTGATCTGGACACTCCTCCCAGCAGACACCACCAGATCCTTCACAGCTGAAACAAAGTGACAGCACTGCTATCAGAAGCACATCCAGATTGCTGTGCCTCCCCTTCCTTTGTGATCAGACCCTTTTCCTGAATCACCCTCAGCCACCATCTTCATCTGCTACTTGTCCACTCTCTAATCCCCCACAAGTTTGATTCGATATCCACTTTTCCATTGAAAGGGGTCTTTCAAGGTCATCAGTGAGCTGCTGGTTAGCAAATCTAAAAGGAGTGTAAATCCCCCAGCAGTCAGGTTGGTGACACTCACTCCTGCCCTGCCCTCTCCCCAGAGCACTTCACTGCGGCACCAGATTAAATGCTGATTTCTTCTCCACTGCACTTCAACTAATGTCCGTCTCCAGATCTGCTTTATAAACTACTTGCCAAAGAGTTCAAATTCTGTCTCAATGACCACTTTTATGGGATAAATATCTTTTTAATAAGACACATAATAACAAAGGCAAAGGTCAGTCAGAAAGCCCATCTCTTTTTTGTAATTGCCACAACTATTGACTCCTTGTTAAGATTATTCCAAGATCCTCAATTGCTCTCCCGCTTGTTTCCCCACTTACTCCAGGCCATCCGGTCTTGCTATGACACATACATCAATCTTTCTAAGACACCTACAGTGTTACTCTCCTACTTAAGTGGAATGTGCTGCTCTCCCACTACTTGCCACCTAGCTCCTATGTGTTTGAGTTTCTCACGTTGTTGAGGGCTGGGAGAGCAGATGACTCAGACCACTGAAAACCACTGGTTCAGTCTTATTCCTCTGGCAGTAACTGTTGGCTTGATATGAGGCCTCAACTCTAGGAGACCTTACAGCAAACAACAGGCTAGTCAACTTGTATTCCAAGGCTGCGGTGGAAAGGGCTAACTGGACAAATACGACGCTTGAAATTTATCTGCCTCTGCTCAGGAACATTGCACTTAGAGAAAAATGAAACCATCCTTTACAGAAGCTACAGCCTACAGCTGCCCCAGGAGAGGGAATAAGAGCTCTCTAGTGAGACTTTCAGGGGGAAAAAAAAAGAAGAATAAGAATAAGAAGAAAAAGAATAAGAATAAGAGGAGGAAGAAGAAGAATAAGAGGAGGAGGAGGAGGAGGAGGAGGAGGAGGAGGAGGAGGAGGAAGAAGAAGAAGAAGAAGAAGAAGAAGAAGAAGAAGAAGAAGAAGA
>NW_026591598.1:5804865-5811792 GCF_907164565.1 Psammomys obesus | reverse complement strand
GAAGAAGAAGAAGAAGAAGAAGAAGAAGAAGAAGAAGAAGAAGAAGAAGAAGAAGAAGAAGAAGAAGCTATTATATGCAGAGAAAGTATAACTGACCAAAATTAGCTAGTCAACACAGTACAAGTCAAATCTTTCAGTTACACGGAAAATCTGTAGACATCTGCCTGAACACAGAAATTGCACGCTGCTTCAGGACTGGAATACCACAATGTCATGTTCCATTACCGAAAAGGGGGACCCTAGAAAACTGAAAGTGGCAAAGAACTGTGTTCACTGATTTTGCTTCGTCCCTGACTTTTTGGGGTTACCCATTAGGCACTGATGAAGGACCTACCTACCACCTATGCCCAACCCCACAAAGCAGGCTCGCTAAGCTGAAGCTCTGGGTCTAAGCTCTTTTCTATGGTTGTTTTGGAAATCAAGACATTCTGAGAATCAGGCCGGCAAACGATGACCCACAGCCAGGCTGTCGAGGCAGATAGGTACAACAATGCTAGTCCCCTGCACCTCTATTTCTTCATTTTTTTAAGCATTTGTTCTTCAAATATTCCCCATTTATGTTTTTGCTTGTTTCTTTTACATGATCTTAAGTAGCTCAGGCTTGTCTCAAACTCACAGACAAGAATGACTGGAGTTCATGGTTCCTCTGCCTCCACCCCCAAGATAACAGGTGTGTAACACCACACCTGGCAAATCTGTGCCTTTAACCCCCAGTAGAATCTTGCTCTGAGAAAATGAGCTCCATAAAGTCCCACAGCTGGGCAGCTACTGAGTGAGGAATCTGGGGCTAAAAATCCCACATTTCCAGGGGCACAAACTGATTTATTTTGTCTCTGATATATTTTGTCTCTGCATTCCTCCTCTGTTCTCTCCTCTAAACGAGAACATTTTAATCAAATACTCCATGTCCTCCTCTTACCTCAGAGGGCCTCACCTGGGTGTGGTGCTGAGGTGCTCTGGAAGGAGGCCGGGGGTGTAGGGGTGGCATAGCTGTAGGAGGGGGCCACTGGAAGAGGGGTGTCAGTTGGACTGTGCTCAGTGCTTTTTACATGCTGAGTATTGGACGCAGGACTGGCATGCTCTGATGATTCAGGATGGATGGACACATTCTTTGGCCAGTCAGGAGTATGTGTAGTGTGGCCAGCAGTGAAAGGCCTGGGAACTGTCACCGCTTTGCGATCCTAAAGAAATAAGAAAGATTAACTGTGGCAAGCAAAAGTGACAGACTCATAGGGCTAGGCTCATTAAATGATGTCAAAGACAGTGAAGAAATTAATCTTACCACCCAAATTCAAATAGTGCTACAATTGGCGATGCAGACTTGTGGGCAGACACAGGCTGACTGCCAGGTGTATGCCAGTCCTGGGTTTGGTCCTCAGAACCACAAATGAAAGACAAAAACTAACAGAATCTTCTGTTTTTTTTTTTTTCCATACAAAAGTTTCTTCAGCTGTGCATGGTGACTCTCAACATCTAATTCACTCAGGAAGGTGAAGCAAAAGTTTGCCCAGAATTTAAGGCTAGTTTGGGCTACAGAGTTAGAACCTGTCTCAAAATACTAAATAAATAAAAATAAATAAACTTTCTTTAAAACAAAATAATCAGAAGCCGGGTGTGGTAGTGCATGCTTGTAATCCCAGCACTCTGGGAGGCAGAGGAGGTGGATCTCTGTGAGTTTGAGGCCAGCCTGGTCTATAAAGTGAGTCCAGGACAACCAGGGCTACACAGAGAAACCCTATTTAGAAAAAAACAAAACAAAAACAAATAAACAAAATCATCATCATCATGAGATGAAGATACAGCTAAGCAGTTAAGAGCACTAGCTGCTCTCCCAGAGGACCTGGGTTCAATGGTTCAATTCCTAGCACCCACATGGAATCATATCTCAGGGGATCTAACAACCCTCTTCTGGCCTTTGTGGGGATCAGTCACACACACAGTATATAGATATACATGCAGGCAAAACACCCATACACATGAAAAAATTTTAAATTAAAAAATTACCAAATATTACGCTCAACTAGCAGAGGAAAGCAAACTAAAAACATAATAAGCCCAAATGGTAAATATTCCTATCCAAGTCTTGGCGAATCAAAGAAATAAGTGAGAGCCTATCACCCTTTCTCCTTTCCAGGCTTTTGGGCAAGAAGAGTCCTAAGCTGAGTTTTAGAAAGCAAACAGCTGTTTACTACACAAAGGCTAAGGGCAGAGAATGAGCATAGGCACAGACATGAAATTAGCACAGTGCAGTTGGGAACTAAATGCTATAAGCACAGTGAGAGGCAGGAAACAGGGAAGGTGAGCTGGAAGACAGGGAAGGGACAGACAGAAGGCACTACTGGCCACTTTAAGGAGCTGCAGTGGTGAGCAATTAAAGAATCATATGCAGAGAATGACACAATCATGTCTACAGATGACATTACACTGCAGGGGTTTGAAGAAGTAGAGGGACAACAAAAACAACACCACATTCAGCCAAATGAGGAATGGAGAGTAGCTCAGCCAGAATGGTGGTAAGGATTATTACAAATCAACTTACCAGAAACATAATCCACATAACATAAACTCACACATCAGAAGAACATGGGCAATTTATCAGTGGATAAGGAAAAGGAAATGTTATCCCCTCCTCCAGCAAACATTACTTGCCCACAGTTCCTGAAGGGCGGGACATGAGGCCTCATGAGCCCCTCCTCCATACATGATAGAATGGTGACAGGGTGACCTTCTGCAGGCCTTGGGAACCACCACTGCAGAGGGTTCATGAGAGCAACTGTCACACTATGTCCAGGAGACTTTTTCACAGCATTCTGCCAACCTCTGGTTCTTACCTTCTTTCTGCCCTCTTCTGAGACGTTTCCTAACCCTTGAAGGTGGTGATACAAATGGCCTTTTGAGAGCTGTTGCTCTTTTCTTTGCTAGAGGGGAATCTGGATTTCTCTCTAACTTCAGTCACAGACTCTGTTCTCTGACATCTCAAACCCTAAGTCTCCAGACACTGACCAGCTGCTTCCCCAAGGTTAGAATATGTACTTGGTGTAAAAGGCAATAGACCTGAAGCTCAACCTGGCACACACTGTCTTCACAGATGGACCTCTGTCTTCCTCATTGCTGTGTTTTTCCTCACCAGGCCTCCTGCAGTCTTCCCACATGGGTGCAGTACAGAGGTTTAGTCAGGAATTGATTGTAGCTTACAGTCAGGTTATGGGGCTCACTTTCTTTGTGGTTTGTTGTTTTGAGTTTTGTTGTTGTTTCTTAAAAGAGTCTCCTGCTAAATGTGCAAAAAGTTTTATTGTGCATCCTGGTCCTGACCACGAGACAGTCAGACTCCCCCTTTCCCCCAACTCTCCTCTAGTAGGGAGCCTATTTTATGCCCTCAGGCAACATTTTTAAAGTGCAAATGAACATTTTATCACCTCTGGTCTCCATCTTACAAAGTTAAACCTTCCTCTAGCTTCTATATTCTTCTGAATTCTTTCCAATTCCTTTATGCTCTTTTTCTTTAAAAATTTTTCTTTATCATTATTATCTGTGAAGGTTCAGGAGACCACTTCACTCTGCCATCATCACTGGAATTCCTCCTGTGGGATGGATTTCAAAATATTAAAGATCTAATATATGGAAAGCCAAAATAGATCTGGGATTTGGGGAAAATGAGTCTGAGGTAACAGCAGTGTTTGAAGCCTGAGTGAAAGCTGATTGTACACTAATGTCAAAAACTAAGATGAATACAGGGAAATAATGGGCAAGTTATATTACAGACATCGAATCTACAACACCTCTGGGAAATGGCAATAAAGACTCAGATTTGGATTCAAGTTCCCAGATAGTAGCTGAGGCCACAGAAAAAGGAAAACTACAATAAAAGAACATATGAAGCCAGGCATGGTGGCATACACCTTTAGTCCCAGCACTCTTGGAGGCAGAGGCAGGGGGATCTTTGTGAGTTCAAAGCCTGCCAGTTCTACAAAATGAATCTAGGACAGCCAAGGCTACACAGAGAAAACTAAAAATAAATAAGTGAATAGATAGATAAATGAAAGACATATGAGCAAAGGAAATAAAATTCAAAACAGAATTTGGGAATGCCAATGCATGAAATGACTCCAATACAAAGATGCCATTGTCAGTTTTGTTTTTCTATGTAGACCTGGCTATACTGGAACTTACTTTGTAGACCATGCTGGCCTCAAACTCACAAAGATCCACCTGTTTCTGACTCCCAAATGCTGGAATTAAATGCATGTGCCACCATGTCACCAGGTCAAATTATCAAAATTGTTTAAAAAGCATGAGAAAAGCCAGATTTGGTGGTACATACCTATAATCCCAGATTTGGGAGATAGAGGCAGGAGACTCATGACTCCGACAGCAGCCCAAACTACAGAAGACCCTATGTCAATACACATGCACACACACAGTGGACTTCTGCTTCTAGTCAAGCTAGAATAAATGATAAGTGAGAGACCAAAAGATTAAAAATCAGCAGCTATTATTACTAAAGTTTAAGGCCTGAACTAAGGCTAGCTGGGTGGAGAAGTCCAGTAATGCCCTGAGGGGAAGAACCCGCCTTACTGCATTCTTTCCCCACTCACTAGAGATACAGTTGCTAGGAAACTGGCCCATCCCCCTAGGGAGGCAGAGGCAGGCATCTCCATGATTTCGAAGCCACCCTGGTCTACTTAGGAGTTCCAGGACAGCCAGAGCTACAAAATGAGACCCTGTCTCAAAAAACCAAAAACAACACAACAGATGATCAAATTGGTGAGTGGCACCAAGTCACCAGCAACCTCCTACGTAAACTTGTAATAGCAAGTGCCTCACTTATAGCCAGACATGGAGATATAAGAGGTAAGTCCTGGCACAGGTAAAAGTCTCAGTTTCAATTTAAACTGATTCTGGGCAGAGAAGAGTAAAATGATAGTTTTGCAAGCCTGATGATCTGAGTTCGGATCCCAGAACCAGCTCCATGAGGTTATCCTCTGACTAACACAGACACTGGTATATGCATGCCCCCTACTTCACATCACACACACATGCACACATATATGCACACCACACCACATACACATTAATAATAATTTTCAAAAATTAATTAAAAATTAAAAAAAAAAAACTGATCCAGGCTGGTGTTATATTTCAGTGGTAGAGACCTAATCCAGCATATGTGAGGCCCTGGATTCCTACCCTAGCACCGGGCCTGTCAACCAACCACAGACCAACTTCTGAACCTATGATCTATAAGAAACCTTTATTATTCATAATTTGATTAGCTCAAGCATTCAGTGATATGGTGATAGCAGACAGTCCCTGGCTGTGCCTAATTTATGTATTAAGCTCCATAGTAAGTATGTTCATATAGAAAGATAATATAGTTTATACAGGGTTTGGTATTTCTGACAGACAAGAAGGAAGCTACTACTGTATTCAGTGAGTATACAGAAGGCAAGCTTCTGGAAATGACTACTTCAATGTCTAAGATGAAAAATGCACTGTGGTGATTTTTCTTTGTATAGTTTTGTTTGTTTGTTTTTGTTTTATGAGATAAAGTCTCTTATAGCCCAGGCTGGCCCTGAATTCATGAAGTAGTGAAGGAAAACCTTAAACTCTTTATCCTCTTGTCTCCACTTCCTAAGTGCTGAAATTATGTGTCTGTGCATTATGCCTGCCTTTTCACTGTGGTGAGTTAATGGCAGGTTTGGAAAATGTAGAAAAATTTTGAAGAATTTTATATAGAAAGTATTCAACTAAAACAAAAGAAGAAAAAAATAGACTAGAAAGAAATGAACAAAGCATTAGTAAACTGAAACAAACCCAAGTTGTTGCTCAAGTTTGTAAACAGAATTATCAAAGGGAAGGGCAAGACAGGAAAGGAGGGCAACACACATCTCAAGAAACATGGTCAACTATTTTCCAATCTAAAAAGCAGCAAGCCCACATCTAGCATAGAGTGCAACAAGCCCCAAGCATAAAATTACTCCAGAATAGCTACTGAAATGCTTACAATGGTGCCAAAGAGAATTTCATCTAAGCACCCACAGAAATAAGACAAGCATATATACTCAGGAATACTTAAGATTCTAGAAACATGAAAACTAAGATATTACTACACTTAAGAGGGCACCCTGTCCTTGCAGAGGAGTGGCATTCAATTCCCAGCACACATGTCAGGGAGCTCACAACCACCTACAACTTGAGCTCTAGGGAATCTGATGTCTCTGCCTTCCATGGACACCCCTACCCTCATGAACACACACCCCAATTCACATAATAAAACTAAATATTTTTTAAAGTGCTGAAAGTAAGATTCAACTTGGTCAAGATTTAAGCAATGAAAATACTTTAATAAAGGTGAAATAACAGAATTTAATGTAAAGATCTATACTATATAGTTTACAGCAATGATTGTAACTATACCACAAAGAACTTTACCAGGCATTGCAGCTCACTCAGAAGGCTGAAGCTATGAGCTCAAGGCAATTCTAGGAAATACAAAAAGACCCTGTTTCAAATACAGGATGGGGAGGGGCTGGAGAGATGGCTCACAACCATCTAGAATGAGATCTGCATACATAGTAAATAAATAAATCTTAAAAAGGGAGGGGGGAGAAGAGGAGGTAGAGACAGAGAAAAAAATAAAGAAAAGTCTCAAATTAGTGATCTTACATTAAATCTTAAAAAATAAAAAGCAAATGGAGTCAAAGAAGTACAATAATAAATATCAGAGTAGAAACCAGCCAAGCGGTGGTGGTGCACACCTTTAAGGCTAGCAGCACTTGGGAGGCAGAGGCAGGCAGATCTCTAGGAGTTTAAGGCCAGCCTGATCTACAGAGCAAATTTCAGGACAGCCAGGATTATACAGAATAGCCCTACCTCAAAATAAATAAATAAATAAATAAATAAATAAATAAATAAATAAATAAATAA
>NW_026591598.1:5790669-5804855 GCF_907164565.1 Psammomys obesus | reverse complement strand
TAAATAAATAAATAAATAAATAAATAAATAAATAAATAAATAAATAATATAAAGCAAACAAACAAAATTAGGGTAGAGGGCTGGCGAGACGGCTCATCGGTTAAGAGCACCAGCTGTTCTCCTAAAGGGGCAGGTCCCCAGCACCCACAAGACAATTCACAAACTATGTAACTTCAATTCCAGGGGGCCCTGCTGATATAATGTTCTTCTGGAATGTATATACACCTTACCTTTGTTTATTCAAATGCTGATTTCTCTCTCCCACTATCTGGTTTCAATCCAGACATTGCACTGTGATACTTATTCTTAGCATCACCTGTCTCAGGTTTGTGTAAACATGCCACCATTTGTTCTTAAATTATCAATTAAAACAACCAGCCACAATGTTGAGCAATGGAGAGGATAGGGTGGGACATCCAGCTTCAGAGTGGGAATAGGGGAAGGAAGCAGGAGGAAAGGAAGGAGTAGGAGGGAGAGGGGAGGAGCCAGAGGAGAGGAAGGAGTTAGAGGGAGAAGAGGAGCAGAAGCTGGGGGAGGAGAAGCTGGGAGAGAGGTCCTGGAACCAAGTGGAAAAATGAACTAAAAGCAAGTGTAATGGGTGAATCTGAATGGTAGGAACTATGCGGACTTGGAGGTTTAGGATGGAGTAACTATTGCCCAGCATTGTGTTCTAGGTTAACAAAATAAATCCTAGTCTCTGTGTGGTGATTGGTTATACAGCTGTTTAGGATTAACCATGGCTTTACTAAACGATATATCAATAGTAAATATTAATGTCAAAATACAATAGGGCCCCAACATCTTCACACAGACATACATGAAGACAAACCATCAATGCACATAAAATAAACTATACAAAACTAGAGTAGAAAACAAAGAATCCAGAAAAAAAAAATGAATGAAATCAAACAGCAGAATAAAGCAAGGAAAAAAATTTGGGGGTCAGGGGGTGGGGAGGGTCACACAGGGTTTCTCTGTGTAGCCCTGGCTGTCCTGGACTCACTTTTGTAGACCAGGCTGGCTTCAAACTCACAGAGATCCACCTGCCCCTGCCTCCCTGATGGCTGGGATTATAGGTGTGCATCACCACACCTGGCTGAAAATAGAAATGATTAATATCAGCCAAGGCTACACAGAGAAACCTTGTCTTGAAAAACAAAAACAAACAAACAAAAAAATCCCAACAACAATAACAATATGGGAGCTGGAGTGATGGCTCAGTGGGAACAGGCACCTTCTTCTGGCCTTCACTTGCAAATAACTCAAGACTCATAAAATAACACACATTTGCCCTGTCCTCCAAAGCCCTGCTTCCAGGACATCACCAATGGGCGTGCCCACTTGGAGTGGCTTTACTTTACTCCTGATTATATCACAGACAACCATCCTGCTGCCCCAGATCTTCACCGCCCTATGTGTGCACCCTTTTCAGCACTGCCACTGTCCAAGCTCAGTCTCTTCTGATACGGGAGTTTGGTGAGGTGCTGGGGATGTAGCTCGGTTTCTAGAGTGCTTCACTAGCACTCATGGGGCCCGCCTGAGGTTTTAATGCCCAGCAACATATAAACTGGGTGCAGGGGTGCACACCCATAATCTCAGAACTGTAAAAGGATTATAAATTCAAGGTTATCCTCAGCTACATCCTTCAAGGGCAGCATGAGATGTTAATTAAGAAAGAAAACAAAGCTGAGTGGTGGTGATGCATCTCTTTAATCCCAGCATTTGGGAGGCAGGAGCAGGTGGATCTTCATGAGTTCAAGGACAGCCTGGCCTATATAGTAAATTCCAGGACAGCTATATAGTTACACTCTGTCTTTAAAAAAGAAGAGGAGGAGAGGAGAGAGGAAGAAAGAAGGAAAAAGTAGGAGTTATATGTATCAGGAAAGCAAGAGGGGACTATTTGGAGGTAGAAAAGGGACCAGCAAGAGGTAACAAGGGAGGAGTAAAATAAGAACAAGGTGTGTGTGTGTGTGTGTGTGTGTGTGTGTGTGTGTGTGTGTGTATTCCTCCATTCCCATAACTCAGAAGGCAGCAAGCAGGTCTTGGTGAGTCTGAGGCCAGTCTTATCTACATAGTAAATTCCAGGCAAGACAGAGCTGCATAGTAAGAAGGAAAGATACATGTGTGAAAATGTCACGGGTCAAGGTGGCGTCTACCCGTAATTCCAGCAATGGGAGGCAGAGGCTATAAAGTCAAAGTCAGCCTGGCTCACAGTGAATTCCAGCACAGGGTTATATGGCAAGACACTATCCAGAGAGGGAGAGAGAATGAATAAATACAAAACAAACAGAATCCTGTCATTGTGCACAGAGCTGTTTCTTTAGGAGTTACTGCTCAAGATTAGATTCCCAGAAGTAGAAAACTGAAAGCTTTTTAAAGTTAGTGTTTTAGTTTTAAAGAAACAGCTCATCATTTATTTATTTGTGTATTTCTTTATAAGGGAATAAGAGAAGGAAACGTGTAACAAATTATTTTACTTCAAAAAAATTATGAAATAATACTGAAATGTGTGGGGGCACAATAGAAGGTAGGCTGACACAACCATCTAAAAAGGTTACAATTTTGAACAAATTTTATTCAGCAGTTCTATGGAATAAATGTCTGTGCACACTCCAAATTGTATATTGAAGTCCTAAGCCCTCAAGGAGATGGTATTTAGGACGTGAGGCCTTTGGGAGGTGAGTTCTACCCTTCTAAAACAGGCTTATGGAGTCTGTTTGCCTCTTCCACCATGTGAGGGGAAGCAAGCATCTATGAGGAACTGGTTCTTCACTGAATATCTGATCTGCTGACATCTTCATCTTGAGCCTCTAGAACTGTGAAAAAGAAAATTCTGTTGTTCATAGTCACGCTGTTTGTGATATGTTGTTACAACAGTCCAAACAGACTAAGACAATGAGGGAGCTAACACAGTTTCCCTGCTTGCTCACAGCAAAGCAGAATATTAAAGATGCTTTTAGGACAGCCGTGAGGTAAGGGAAAATAAGAGGTGCTGTGGTTCAGAAACTAAGGCTTTGAGAAAGGAAGCTGAGCAGCAGAGATCTCTGTCATTCCACACAAAACAAGGGAGCAGGCTGCCCAATTTTTCTGGTGATGTAATAAGCCATTTCTGCCGGATTACAGTGGGGAGACGGGATGCTTAGAGGTCTACATGCAGGGACAGTACAAGAGAGTCTAAATGAGGCAGAGAGACCCACACAAACTATCTAAGTCAGAGGCCAAGAAGGGGACCTAGGGCTATACATATTTAAAAAAAAAAAATGGTAAAGATTGTTAGCTTGTCTGCTAGGTAACTAAGTTAGAAGTTGAAGAAAGCTAGGCCCCAAGGGATTCCAAATTTATCAGAGTAATAACCAGAAGAATAAACAAACTCTTGGCAATAATTTTACAAGTCTAAAGGATTTAGAGAAAATTTAAAAATACAAACCAAAAGAAAGCAAGCAGAAAACCATGGAGAGCTGAGGCGGGGCATGACAAAACAACAAAGGAACTCACGAATTGCTAGAAAAGCTGTCCTTGGTTATTATATAAGTTGTTCTTCTGCCCACACCCCATTCCTTATCTTCTGATAAACTCAGGCTTTACAAGGCCTCCCTCAGCATAGGAGTTCTCAGGAGAAGCAAGCAACAGACAGCTGTGCAGATGAAAGGCTTGTAGAAGCTGCACTGCTTCGACCAGTGACAGGAATGGGAATGACCATGGCAAAGCCAAACTGTCATACATGTGGGCCTTCCTTCCTGGCCTCCTTCACAAAGCAGGACTGGCAGCAGCTAATTACCAGGGGCTGAACCAGGTGCACAGTGCTTATTCCAGGACCCAATTAACCAGCCTCCTTGCCCCTTCTGCTGAAACTGCAACTCAGAGGCTCATGACACACAGTACAGTACTCAAGCCAAGCAAGTCTAATTTTACCACTTTTAAACGGAGAAAAGGAAATTATTGGCACCCCCCACTTCAAAAATGTGGACCGTCCACAGCACCTGCCTTGGGCATCATAGGTACGTGTTTCCAAAGGAATGAACAATTCATCCTGACAAGCCACTGACTTTACAGTGTTGCCGGCATTTCAGCAAAGACCACAGCAATGCAGGCTACAGTTTCTCCCATCTTTGGATGCAGTTGTTTGACCTGCCTCGATGAAAACAGAATAAACTAGAAACCACTGGTGCTGGCCAGTCATTGCTGACTAGGACAAAAACTACTTTTCCTTATTACTTAAACAGAAGTTTGAACTCTCAAGTTGTCTCCTCAAAAAAATGCCTGCCAGTTAAATACATGGAATGCACAGGTAACTTTACCAACTTCCAGAACTTTCCATGGCCTTGGGGGTAAGCATTAAGCTCCTAAGACTAGCATAAAACTCTAGCAGAGCTTTATGGCTCTGAAGTCCTCCTGTGATATCAAACTCTGCAATGTCTCTGTGTAGTACTTCCTGCAGCAAAGACCTATTCCTACTCCCAAGTTCATGTGCAGCAGTCCTCCTTCACGTCCACCCACTCCATCAGACCACAGAGCTCCGGAAATGCTGTTCAGTAACAGCAAACTCTGTGCCACTGACACAGGTAAACAAGAGAAAAAAATAAGTCTCCAGCCAATATAAGCCCAGGTCTTCCATCCAGCATGCAACTGCATTTAGTAAAGCCCAAGTTCTGCTTTCACTAGCTTCCAAAAGACTGTGGAAGCCTCCTGTATCTTCAGTTTCACTGATCCATTTCTAGTTAGCCTGTGCTGCCCTCACCCATGTCTTTTGCAAACTGCCACTCTTCCATCCTTCTGTAAATACATCTGCCTACCAATTTGCTGGACTCATTTCGACTCCTATCACAGCTGTCATCCCAGCTTACTCATCACTCCTACTTTCTGCATGGTGTTGACATCTGGCTTTCAAATCCCCTCCTCATCGAAGGTCCTGCCTAAGGAGTAAGAGGGTTCCAAGAATAGATTCTGGATGGAATCACACTGCCCAGGTCATAAACTAGCAGGGTGGCTAGGTTTTTTCCTCCCCCTTTGTCTCTTCTCTCTAACAGGGAGAGTAACAGTACTGTGTAGACTGCTATGTGGCTTGAAAATAGAGTATGTAAAGGGCATGGAATGTTACCTGGCACCCAGGAAGTGCTCAGTGAACATTAGCTGCTGCTGTTCACACCATCATGTTAAAGACCATCTCAAGGGATGGAAATGGCTTAGCAGTTAAGAGCACCAGCAGCTCTTCCAAAGGACCTGGGTTCAATTCCCAGCACCCACATGGCAGCTCACAACTGTCTGTAACTGCAGTTGCAGAGGATCTGACACTCTCACATAGACATGTATACAATCAAAACACCAAAACACATAAAATTTTTAAAAAATAAATAAATCATTAAAGACCATCTCAGTTCCCACAAGAACAACTCACTAACGTGCTGAGGCTTCCTGAGCTCTTTGAGTTCTTGTCTCCAACAGCATCTCCATTATACTTCAGCAATGTCTTGCACAGCTATATTTCAGATCCTGTTACTATCAGAACTTCTACAAACCCAACCTAACTTCAAACATCCTACCCCCAGCCCTTCCCCATAGCCACACTGTTTCCTCAATGTCTGCTGCAACCATGAAAACCTCTAAACATCAAGCTTTTGCATTTTACCTGCCAGCTCCTCCTATCTTTGCCTCCTTTCACAGATTTTTTATTCTCTGTCATCTACTGCCTTGAAAACCTTGATTTCCATGCCCCAATTTCCTTTTGCACAAACCACCCAGCAAATTTCCTAACTTGGATAAGTCAAACTACCAGCCTTTTCCCGGTAGGGTTGCTGGGAGCTACTGAGAAGACTCACGTAACTGGAAAGCTCAGTGGACCATTGCAAGTACCCGGTCTCCAGCTTCTAGGCTCCCTAGAAGACTTCCTATTTCCTTCCCTAGTTTGCCATCTTCTGTCACAAAGGCTATTTCAGACCCTTACCACTCTTCTCAAACCCCTCATCTTCCTGCCTATTGTCCACCTACCATCACCCTATCTGTTTCTGCTTCCATTTTCCATAAATAATCTACCACTCTTCCGAAGAACCAAGAAATGACTTAAGAATTCCTTTTAGCAAAACTATAAATACCCACTTTAGAAATCCATGAAATCCTTCCTCCACATCACTATGAAGAAGTTATCCTGCTTATGGCTAATCCCATGCTTAAGGCTAATCCCATGCTCTATATTCTATACTACCTCCCCACTCCTACCCATCTTATAAGGCAGCTGGTCTAAAGTATGGTTCCTGGACCAGAGTACTAGTGATCCCTGGGAACTTAGAAGATAAAATTCTTAGGCCCCACTCTAAACCTGCAGACTCTAAAATTCTGGAGTTGGGCCCCAGGGATCTGTTTTGAACACAAACATCAAATAAAGCTGATAGTTGCTAAAGTTTAGTGACCCCGAGTCTAAGGCAATTATTTATCCTCTTTTCTATATTTTTCACTTACTTTGATTGATAGCACAGCATCTTTCTAGCCTGAAGAGCCTACTTTATTGAGCTATATATATTTTGTCCTTTTCCAATACACTCAATGCACAGTGACATCTAACTAGAGCTGTCTGTCTTATCTGTGGTTTCACTTTCCATGGTTTAAGTAACTTCTGATCACTGCAATCCAAAAAAAAAGACTAAGTGAAAATTTCCACAAAATGAAAGCTATCTGGTACCATCGCTGGTCCAAGAACCTGTAGGTAGACAAGTCATAGGCCCTAGAGGAGAACCTACTAGTATTTTTCTGCTAAATGGACATAGCATTAAACTGAATCCTAATGACTTACACTACACCCATAGATCCCTGCATCTCTTATCCTCATCAGAGAAGCTTCTATCTGCAGTAGTTGATAATTAACACTGAGACCCACAGCTAGATGTAGAGAATAAGAAACTGTAGAATAGCCAGGCTAGGTGGTGCACACCTGTATATCCAGCGCTCGGGAGGGAGGGGCAAGTGGATCTGTGTGAATTTGAGACCAGCCTGGTCTACAAAGCAAGTCCAGAACAGACAAGACTACACAGAGAAGCCCTGTCTTGAAAACAAAATAAAGAAACTGTAGGATGTTCAGCCTTAAATGGAACATATATACTACACTGTGTCCTCCAAAGGCTCAGAGAAAGGGGGGAAGAAAGAATCTAAGAGCCAGATGTAACAGATGATCGTACAGAAATAGTGTGTATTCTACACACCAGGCCTGCTGCTCATGTGAATTCAGGTATGGCAACACACAAAAGACTTGTTCAAACACAAGGCAAAGCAAATCCCAGCACTACAAGAGGAGAGTTGGGCACTAAGTTCCACCCTAGCCAAGAAACTATTGGCAATTATTAGCTGCTGGGAGAGAAAAGGTCAGCTTTCTGTAATAGTGTGGGCCCTAAGAAATCATCCATGCTCTGGTAGAAGGCAATAACACATTAAGAATATTTGGGCAGCACAAGTTGGACTTGATAGGTGTTTTTTTTTGTTTTTGTTTTTTAACAACACAAATTGGCCACAATTCTCACTGCTTCACTGGAGGCTAGGCCCATTCTAGGGACCCCAGTTAAGACACCAGCCCATCACTAACACTCCTTAAAGCCCATGTATGAAAGTGTTGTCTAATGGAGTGGCAGAAAAGGTGACAAATCAGGGAAGATTTAACAGAATAGGATACGCCCAATTCTCATGAGAAGAGAGAGGAAAGGAAAGTTACTAAGGAGAAATGCAGAGGAAAAGAGGAGGCAGTTTTACCAGGACAGTAAAGGAGAAACAGGTTGCAGAGAGAGAGAACTCAGATGAAGACCGAAGGAACCAGAGAATGAGAAGGAGTCAGGAGATTAAAGCAGATTGCTTGAGTTAGTTGGAGGCCAAGCAGAGCAATTCAGGGGCCTAGAGAAAAGCCAGCTTGAATAAATTAGCTGGGAGGAGTTTGAGCCAGAACAACTGAGTTGAACTAGCCAGCCCAGAGCTCAGGAAAAACAAGAAAGGGTGAGCTTATTAAGCAGTAAGTCTCAGAGGCCGAAAACATTCTAGGCCTAGGTTAGATTATAAGGAGGCTAGAAGCTTCCAGGACTAGGCCTAGGTTAGCAGACAGAGCCAGTAAGCCTTCTAGACAACAATTGAATTAGTCAAATAAAAGTTCTTTTAGCACTAATTGAGAAGCAAAGTGACAAACCAGAGAAAGATCTGAAAGAATAGGATATGCCCAACTCTCATGAGAACAAAGAAAGAGAGGCAACTTAAGAAAGAGCAGAGCAGAGGAAGAGAAAGAGGAGGCAGTTTTACCAGAGAATTTTACAGAGACAAGTTGAAGACAGAACAATCTAGACACAGGTGAAGACAGAATGAGCCAGAGAATAAGAAGGAGCCAGAAGTTTAGAACAGATTGCTAGAGTTAGTTTGAGGCCAAGAAGAGCAATTCAGTCAGAAGTAAGAGAAGCAAGTTTGAATCTATCAGCTTGGAGAGGTATTTGAGCCAGAACAGATCAGTTGAACTAGCCAGCCAGAGTTCAGAAAGAGCTAGAAAGGGTGAGCTTATTAAGCAGTAAGTATCAGAGGCTGAAAATATTCTAGGCCTAGATTAGATTGGATGGAGACTAGCAGTTTGCAGGACTAGGTCTATGTTAGCAGACAAAGGTAGTAAGCCCCTGAGACAACAATTAGGCAAATAAAAGTTATTTTTTAAATTTATTTTTATTTTTAAATTTATTCAATTTATATCCCAATTGTAGCCCCCTCCCACATTTCCTCCTGGTCTCATCCTCCCTTCCCTAGTCTACTGAAATAGGGAATCCTCCTCCCCTACCATCTACCCCTGGCCTATCAAGTCTCACCAGGACTGCCTGGGTCCTTTTACTCTGTGGCCTGGCAAGGCTGCCCCAAGGTGGTGGTGGTGGGGAACAGTTATTTTTACACCTGAAGACTCCCTGATCACCAGAACCCAGGACACTCAGGCCAGAAGACCAGAGAGGAAACAGAAACCAAGGAGAAAAAAAATCAAAAAAGCCGTCCCACAAAGATAAACTCTTTATAACCTATAGTAACCAAGCCCAGATGACTAGAGCCCAGCATAAGAATATAATCAACAAGAGCCAGGGCAATATGGCACCACCAGAGCCCAGCTATTCTACTACAACAAGCCTTGGATATTCCAACACAGCTGAAGCATAAGAAAATAACCTTAGCCTATAATCCCGGCACTTAGAAAGACAGAGGCAGGTGGATCTCTGTGAGATGGGGGCCAGCCAGATCTACACAGCACATCCAAGACAGCCAAGGCTATACAGAGAAACCCTGTCTCAAAGAAGAAAGAAAAGAAAAAGAAAGAAAATTACCTTAAATCCAATCTTATGAAGAGGATAAAAGCCCTTAAATAGGAAATGAATAAAACTGTAAAAGACCCAAAAATGCAAATAAAAGCAATAAAAAAAAAAAAAAACACAAATTGAGAGAATCCTGGAAATGGAAAATCTAAGTAAGCAAACAGGAAGTAAGACGCAAGCATCACCAACAGAATACAAGAGATAGAAGGAAAATTCTCAGGCATAGAAGATACAATAAAAGAAATTGATACATTGGTCAAAGAATATGTTAAATGTAAAAAGTTCCTGACATAAAACATCCAGGAAATCTGGAACACTATGAAAGACCAACCCTAAGAATAATAAGGATAGAAGAAGAAAAGTCCCAGCTCAGAGACCCAGAAGATATTTTCAACAAAATCACCTTAAGAAAGATGCATATAAGTGTACAAAAAGCATGCAGAACACCAAATAAATTGGACCAGAAAAGAAAGTCCCCTCACTACATAATAATCAAAACACTAAATGTACAGAACAAATAAAAAAAATATTAAAAACTGCAGGAGAAAAGGCCAAGTAACATATAAAGGTAGATCTAATAGAATTACACCTGACTTCTCAATAGAGACTCTAAAAGCCAGAAGGGCCTGGACAGATGTCTTGCAGACCTTAAGAGAACACAGATGTCAGCCCAGACTACTATACCTAGAAAAATTTTCAACCACCATAGATGGAGAAAACAAGATATTCCATAACAAAACTAAATTTAAACAATATCTATCCACAAATCCAGCCCTACAGAAAATAAAACTCCCCCCAATGATGTTAACTTCATACAGGAAAACACAGGAAATAAATAATTGCACACCAGCAGAACCAAAAGAAGGGAAATACTCACACAACCACCACCACCACCAACATCAAAATAATAGGAATTATCAATCATTGGTCATTAATATCTCTCAGCATCAATGGACTCAATTTCCCAATAAAAAGACACAGGCTAACAAAATGGGTTAAAAAACAGGACCCACCTATCTGCTGCATACAAGAAACACAGGCTAGACTGCATGGGTTTACATGCTGTCAAATGTCTGGGTAGTGGTGGCGTATGCCTTTAATCCCAGTGCTTAGGAGGCAGAGGAAGATGAGTTCAAGGCCAGCCTGGTGTACAGAGTGAGTTCCAGGACAGATGTGACTACACAGAGAAAACCTGTCTTGAAAAAAAACCAAAAATGTATAAATAAAAAACAAAGAAAGAAAAAAGAAAAAAGAAAGAAAGACACCTCAATATCAAATATAGGCATTACCTCAGAGCAAAGGGTTGAAAAAATATTTTCCAAGCAAATGCACCCAAGAAGCAAGCTGGTGTAGTCATTCTAATGTCTAACAAAACTAATCAAAAGAAATGGGTAAGGACATATTATATTCAAAGGAAAAATCCACCAAGATGACATCTCAATGCTGAACATCTATGCCCCAAATGAAAGTGCAACCCCATTTGTAAAAGAAACATTACTAAAGCTTAAATTATATGTTGAATTCCACACATTAATACTGAGCGACTTCAATACGCCACTCTCACCAATGGACAGGTCATCCAGACGAAAACTAAATAGGGAAATAGTAGAACAGACATTATTACTCAAATGGACCTAACAGATATCTATAGAACATTACACCCAAACTACAGAAGAATATATCTTCCTCTCAGCACCTCACAAAACCTTCTCCAAAACTGACCATATACTCTGTCACAAAGCAAATCTCAACAGATACAAGAAAACAGAAATAACCCCCTGAATCTAATCAGAGCCCCATAGATTAAAGCTGGGCTTCAACAACAACAGAAACAATAGAAAGCCTACAAACTCATGAAAACTGAACAAATCTCTACTGAATGACCACTGGGTCAAGGAAGAAACAAAGAAAGAAATTAAAGACTTCCCAGAATTCATTGAAAAAGAATGTGCGACATACTTAAACTTATGGGACACAATAAAAGTGATGCTAATAGGAAATTTTATTGTACTAAGTGCCTTCACAAAGAAATTAGTGAGATCTCAGACTGGCAACTTAACAACACACCTGAAAGCTCTAAAACAAAAAGAAGCAAACACACCCAAGAAGGGTAAGCAATAATCAAACTCGGGGCTGAAATTGATAAAAGAGAAACAAAGAGAACAATACAAGGAATCAACAAAACCAAGAGCTGGTTCTTTGAAGAAATCAAGAACATAGACAAACCTATAGCCTAACTAACTAAAAGGCAGAGAGGTGCACCCAAATTAACATATTAATTTTTTTTGTTAACATATTAACAAAATGAAAGGGGAACAAAACAACAGACAAGGAGGAAATAAAAATAAAAATTAAAAAAAAAAAACTGTACTCTGAGAAAATCTAAAAGAAATGGCCAATTTACTTGATAGATATCACTTACCCAAATTAAATCAAGATAAGATAAACAATTTAAATAAACCTATAACCCCTAAGGAAATAGAAGCAGTCATTAAAAGTCTCCCAACCAAAAAAAGCCCAGGGCCAAATGGTTTTAGCACAGAAATCTAACAGACTTTTAAAGAAGAGCTAATATCAATACTCCTCAAATTATTCCACAAAACAGAAATGGAAGGAACACTGCCAAATTCATCTCATGAGGCCACACAATGGACTATTACTCAGCTGTTAAAAAAAAAAAAAATGACATTGCTGGGCACACACCTTTGATCCCAGTACTTCGGAGGCAGAGGCAAGCTGATCTCTGAGTCTGAGGACAGCCAGAGTTATACAGAGACCCTGTCTTGAAAAAAACAAAACCAAAAACAAACCATGAAAATTTCAGGCAAATGTGGAACTAGGAAAAAAAAAAATCATTCTGAATGCGGTAACCCAGATCCAGGAAGAGAAACAGTATGTACTCACTTACAAGTGGATATCAGCTGTAAAATACAGGATAGCCATGCTACAATCCACAGACCCAGAGAAGCTAAGCAGCAAGGAGGGCTCAAGGGGGTGGGGGTGAATCTGTGAAGGGGAAAGAGAATAGACAATTTGGGTGGATAGGGGAAGGAAAAATGGGGTAGATCCCACAGGTGGACTGGTGGCAGCTGGGAACAGGAACAGGAGGGATCAGGTTAGGGGAGGATGGAGAAAGAAAGTACTGGGAAAGACAACTAAATTGGTGGGGGAGGGGGGTCATCTCTGGAATGAGTTAGAAAACTAGTGCAATGGAAATTCCCAGGAATCTCTGACAGTGACCCTAGCTAAGACTCTTAGCAATGGGTTATACGGAGCCTGAACCAGCCATCTCCTCTAACCAAGCAAGACTTCTTGGAGGGACTGGGACACCAATCCAGCTACAAAACCTTCCATCTACAATTTGTCCTGCCTACAAGACATTCCGGGGTAAAGGTAGTGAAGAAATTGTGGAAGTGGCCAACCAATGTCTGGTCCAGCTTAAGACCCTTGCCATGAGAGGGAGCCCTTTCCTGACACTGCCTGAATGGCAGGATCCAGAGACTGGATGGCCCGGAGACCTAGGATATGACTGGCAAGGGAAAAAAAAAAAAAGTCAATGAAATGATTCCTAATGATATTCTGCTATACTCAAAGATTGGTGCCTAGCACAATTGTCATCAGAGAGGCTTCAACCATCAACTGATGGAAACAGATGCAGAGACCCACAGAGGGAGCAGAATAATTGTAGAAGTCATAAGAGTCAAGGACACCATAAGAAAACCCATAGAATCAACTAACCAGGCTCATACGGGCTCACAGAAACTGAACCGCCAAGCAGAGAGCCTGCATGGGACTGACCTAGACCCTCTGCAAATATGTTACAATTGTATAGCTTTGTCTTCTTGTGGGACTCAAACAGTGGAAGCAGAGGCTGTCACTGACTCAGTTGCTTGCTTTTTGGACCCTTTTCCTCTACTGGGTTGCTCATTCAGCCTTAATAGGAGAGGAGGTACCTAATCTTACAGCAACTTGATATGCAATGGCTGGTTGAGATCCCTGGGAGGCCTATCCTTTCCTGAAAAGAAACAGAGGAGAAACAGATTGGAGGGCAGGCCAGGTAGGAGTAAAGGAGGGAGAAAAACTGCAGTTGGAATGTAAATTAATTAATTAATTTAAATAAATAAACAAACAAAATTGGGCAGGTAGGAAAGTGGGGGTAGACCTGGAAACAGTTGAGGGAGGGGTAAATATGATCAAAAAATTTTAAAACTCAAAAACTAATAAAAAGTTTAAAAATAAAAAAATAAATGGTAAATTTCAGAAATGAACAATTTATAAGTTTTAAGTTCCATATTTCCTTATGATAAGCATCACAAAAGTCTCTTATCATTCTGTTTCATCTGACCTGGGACATAAATCTTGGTTTTCTCCAGTGTATCCATGCTGTACACACTTCCCAACAGCTACACAGTCAGGTACCAACCATATCAACTCTCTCAATATGGCGGACTTCTATACAAGTAACACATATTTTACTTAATTAATGCCCCAAAGCAAAAGAATAGTGATGCTAGGAATCTAGATATGCCAAAATATAAAAAAATAATTTTTAAAATTCCAAAGTGTTTCTTTCTAAGTGAAAATTCTCAGTTTAATAATAATAAAAAAGAATCCTAAATTGAGGACAACATTATGCAATCTACATTAATGCTGGGTGTGGTGGCACACGCCTTTAATCCCAGCACTCAGGGAGGCAGAGGCAGGTGGCTCTCTAAGAGTTCGAAGATGTCTGGTCCACAGAGTGAGTTCCAGGACAGCCAAGGCTACACAGAGAAACCCTGTCTCAAAAAACAAAAATAGAAGAAGTAGAAGAGGAGGAGGAGAAGAAGATGGAGGAAGAAGAGAAGAGAAGAGAAGAGAAGAGAAGAGAAGAGAAGAGAAGAG
>NW_026591598.1:5790566-5790659 GCF_907164565.1 Psammomys obesus | reverse complement strand
AGAAGAGAAGAGAAGAGAAGAGAAGAGAAGAGAAGAGAAGAGAAGAGAAGGAAGGAAGGAAGGAAGGAAGGAAGGAAGGAAGGAAGGAAGGAA
>NW_026591598.1:5770120-5790556 GCF_907164565.1 Psammomys obesus | reverse complement strand
GAAGGAAGGAAGGAAGGAAGGAAGGAAGGAAGGAAGGAAGGAAGGAAGGAAGGAAGGAAGGAAGAAAAAGAAAGAAAGAGGAAGGAGAGTGGGAGGGAGGGAGGAGGGCGGGAGGTGGAAGCTGGACAGGTGGCTCAGCAGTTGAGAGTATCTGTTTTTGCTGAGGACTAGGGTTTGACTTTTGTCCAGAACTCCTGTTCCAGAAGATCTGATGCCCCCACTTTGACCTCTGTAGGCACCAGGCACAGACATGGTGGACATATATACTATACATGTAGGCAGAAACTCACACAAATAAACAAGTGAGAAACAACAACAACAAAAAAGAATGTGATAACATGCAGCAGTCTAGACAACCAGTACTATTTTCGAGAGTCTACTGAGGTCCTCAGAACATACTTTCCTTGGATGAGGGAAAACTGCTGTCATTCCCTGTTTAAACTGCTTAAGGACTTCCCACTGCTCAGTGGTAGAGCCTGTGCCTAGCATGCATAGGACTAGGTTCTGTTAATGCCATAATCACACGCCACTGGAAAGACTTAGCTTCATGTTTCAGTGTCCCTGTTTCAGTGTCCTCTGAGGACACGTCACACCATCACACTTCTAGTACTCATGCTGATGGTAGGTTTCCATAAATGGTTGTGGGCATATTAAACCATGAGTGGTGTTCTCTAATGCTTCAATGAAAGGTTTTCCTAAATAGTAAAGCTGGATTCCAATCCCTGACCTGCTGCTAATTAGCTGCATGATTGTGGTTCTCCTCCTGCCTGGGGGCCGTCTCCCACTACCCACGGAGTCAGGAGATGCATGGAGAAGAGAAACGTGCCTGGATTGGCCTGTGAGCACTGAACAGGGATCACACACCCTGGGAACCACTGCAGGGAGCTACTTCAACTTCAATTCCAGAGAACTAAGGCTATATACCCCTTGGGGACTCCAAGGATAGGTGTACATAATTGGTTGGAACTAGGCACTTCAAGGATGCTTGATTTGCATTAAACAGGACACTCCTATCATATGAATGGAAACATAGTACCTAATTATCACGTAGGTGCAGGGAAGGGAGAGCTAGCAGGGAGCTGTGTCAAAGGCCATAAATCAAATGTGGTTGGGGAATCTGTGTCTAAAGACACTCTCCAGATGAAGTCAGGCAGAGAGCAAGAGGCTCTGCCAGAAAGAGGGAGTCCTGCACCTTAACCCTGAGCTCAGAATGGCTATCCAGACTGGGAGAACTGCAACCTCAAACAGCAGGGTTCCTCCAACACGTGATGACAAGCAAGATGTTTAACCTCCTTGGGCCTCAGTTTCCTCACTAGTAAAACGCAGCTAATAACAGCTACTTGAAAATATTACCATAAAAATGAAACAAAATTACATAGTATAGTGATTAGCACACACAGTGCCTGGCAAGTAGTAGCCTCCCCACTCTGGTTTCAACCTGACAGAGACAACTAGGACAAAACAAATACAAAAATAAGTCACAGTAATCAAGGCAGACTGAGCATAGAATGAGTCATTCCTTTTAATCATTTGCACAGGAAACAACAATGAAGAAACATAATAAGCAGAAAAAACCCTGTTGGTAGCATGTCCCTTAGCATATAAGCTTAATGAGAGAATTCCCCCAGACATCTCTTGCTGATAGACTTCCTACATCCCAGCCCAGCAGGTCAGATCTTGGTCTACAGGACCAGGATGGTTTATTCAGACTGGAACAGAAGCCAACTCATAAGAAACGTGTTTATAGGCAGGAGATGGAGGAGAAGCACTTGACTGCAGCTACACCAATCGGCTGTTTTGCAATCTGGCAGAAAACACTGCAAAACCATTGGTAGAGACTCACACCCACACAGCAGCACTTACCTGTAGCCAAGAACCAGTTTAGAACAGATAATGAGCAGCTTTCTGCTTTAACAAAAACAGTTGTCAGACCTGTATAAAATGAACATTCCTAGGACCTATGAAGAAACACCAGCCAGCTTTACACATACACCAGCTTGTGAGCAGCGGCCACAGCATCAACTCAATTTTTCATACAAGGAAGAGGAAAAGCAGATTCAAGTTCTGCTCCTGGGAGCCTGCTTACCTCTGCAGAGGCGCTGTGATTTGCAGCACCTGCTTCCTCGGAGTGATTCCCTTTAGAATGCTGTATCACTTCAGGTGTAGCCACTTCACTGAGATGATCTCTCTTCTGCCGATCCCTGAGTAAGCTCTGGTGGTCACTAGAGGGTACAGAGAGGGTAAGGGGAGCCCCGGGGAGGCTTTGCCTCTTCCATGATGTCCTGCCCCAGCTTAGCCTCAGAAGATGTGGTTCACCATCTTCAGGCAGAACGCCCAAATCATTTGCAGTTTGGGATTTTTGAAAAAATATCACCATGGAATTGGAAGAGTCTGTCCTAAAAGGCTGGCAGCTCTGGGACTTGCTGCAGTCGGCCTGAAAGCACATCCCTTCCAGCCACCAAAGAGCATGACAGGCAGAGTCCAGGCAGCAGGCAGCCCAACAGGCCTGGAAAGGCAGGCTTCCTTTAAGAAGCTGAAGGTGATTTTCTCCCCCAGTTCTCAAGCCAGCTCCATAAAGAGTTTTCTCCTGATGGCATCTGCTCTCATTAGCATCTAAAAACAAAGAAGGAAAACACTTTAGGATGAAACCAGACAGAGATTACTATTCTATGAAGGGCCCAACTCTAGCATTTGAGGCTGTTTTGAAGAAAGTTTTGTTGTTGTTTTGTTTTATTGAGACAGAATCTCAATACATACCCTAGCTCACCTGGAACTCACTGTGTAGACCAGGCCGGCCTTGAACTCACAGAGATTTTGCCAACTGAGTACGGATATTTGGCTAAACACAGGTTTTTAAGAGAGTAAGAAAAACAGTATATTGAGCCTGTGATCCCAGCACTCAGGGAGGCAGAAGCAAGTGGATCTCTGTGAGTTCAAAGTCAACCTGGACTACTAATCAACTCAAGGGCAGCCTGGGCTACACAGAGAAACCCTGTCTTGAAAAAGAAAAGAGAGAGAGAAAGAGGGAGAGAAAGAGAGAGAAAAAGACAGAGAGAAAGAGAGAGAGAAAGAAAATAGTCTATTGAGTAGAACAGAGGGAAAGGAAGCATTTTGTTTTCAGGACATTTTAGTTTATAAGAGAATTATTCCACATTCATGGAGGAGGCTCCCTTCTCAATCAGTTTCTGCCATGTAAAGCCTTTATAAAGAATCCCAACTTGGGAGTAGAGCGATGGTTCAGAGTTTAAGAACACTGGTTGATCTTCCAGAGGTCCTGAGTTCAATTCCCAGCAACTGCATGGTAACTCACAAAGATCAATAATGAGATTTGGTGCCCTCTCCTGGCGCGCGGGTATATATGCAGACAAAACATTGTATACATCATAGATAAATCTTAAAAAAAAAAAAAATGAGTCCCAACTTTTGAAACAAGATATAAAATAAAGCAAAACTTTACAAAGGACTTTTCTGATAAAAGTACATGGATTATGAGGAACAGAGTTCCCACACTTGAACTTCTACTTTCTTCCAAGGTGTATGTTAGGGACAATGGACTAAGGAACCAGAAGTATAGGTAGATGAACAAGCAACATTTTCCTCATTGAACAGCAACACAAGCTAAGTACTCCTGACTGCATGCAAGTAACAGATATAGATATATTCTAATCAGTCACATGATCATGTCATCAGCCAAAGCACTGGTGAAAAGTACCAAAAAATTTAATCAAGAGAGAAATTATCCTAGCTAGATTTTCTGAATGACAACCCATACCATACCAAATAAATAAAGAAAAACATGCAATAGTGTCCTACTGTAGGTACTCTAGACAATAACATGATCCTAGACTCTCAATTGAACTATTTCAAGCATGTAATCGATCTTCATCATTACATCTGACAAAACTAGCTTTAAATAAAAGTTGTTTGAAGTTTGTCTTAGGGTTTCTATTGTTGTGATGAAACACTGTGACAAAAAGCAACTTGGGAAGGAAAGGTTTATTTCATTCACAGGTCCACATAACAATTGATCAAAGCAGTGAGGACAGGAACTCAAACAGGACAGAAACCTGGAGGCAGGAGCTGATGCAGAGGCCATGGAAGGGTGCTGCTTCCTGGCTTGTTCCCCATGGCTTATTCAGTCTGCTTTCTTCCAGAGCCCAGGACCTCCAGCCCAGGAGCATCTCCATCTGTAGTAGGCTGGGCCCTCTCCCTTAATGACTCATTACGAAAATGTCCCACAGGCTTGTCTGTCCACAGACCAATCTTTTCTTCTTTTTCTTTTCTTTTTTTTTTTTTTTTTTGTTTTTTTTTTGTTTTTTGTTTTTGTTTTTTTGACACAGGGTTTCTCTGTGTAGCTCTGGCTGTCCTAGACTACTCTGTAGACCAGAGTGGCTTCAAATTCACAGAGATCCATCTGCCTCTGCCTCCTGAGTGCTGAGATTAAAGATATGTGCCATCATATCTTTATGATGTGCCCAATCTTACAGAGGCATTTTCTCAATTAGGCTTCCATACTCTCAGATGATTAGCTTGTGTCAAGATGACATAAACTAGCCAGCACAAAGTCCTCTCCCCACCCCATCTCCCAGTACTGGAAATTCAACAGGGCCTCAGATGTGTGTAAATACTCTACCACAGGGCTATCTCTTCATCCACGTTTAATCTTTTACTTGGAGATAGTCTCGGCCTGCCTAACAGATGGATTATAGACCTTGCTGTTTTTCCTAAGACTTATTGTGTATCCAAGGATAGCCTTGAGCTCCTAATCCTCCTGCCTCCAACTGTGAAGTGCTTGGGTTGCAGTCATGCACTACAATTCCCAACTGAGGATGCCTCATTAAACTTCCTGTTGACCCTCCACAGGGTGCTCTCTTTCATTGACTTAGAAATATATATTCGAGAGCTGGGAGATGGCTCAGCAATTAAGCATTTGCCACACAAGAGGGGGCCCAGATTTTGGATCCTAAGAACCCATGTAAATGCCAGGTGGGTGTGCCTCAGAAGGCAGAAACAGGAGATGCCCAGATCAAGACAGCTAGCCATATCTATGAGCTCTCAGTTTGACTGTGTGGCCTGCCTCAGATTGAATATATTGGAAGAATGATGGAGGATGATATAAAAATGAAAAAAAATATGTAAATATACATAGATGTGTGTATATGCATGTATGCATGTATATTTTAATTACAGATGGAAAACATGCAATACAATCAAAGCACTGAGGAGAATAAATACATCTGCATATATACATAACTGAAAATACAGTCTAACTAAAGCAACAACCTGTTAATTGGGCAAAACCAACCTGACTCCCACGAAATATTCACTAAATATCCAACAGGCTAAATGTGGACACTAATCAACTGGGAAATAAAAAGAAGATAAAGGCAGACTTCTAGACTACTGAGTCAGACATTCTATGTATGGAAACCAGCCTGCCATTGTTCCCTGAAAAATGAGAGATACACTGGCACCAGCCTAACACCAGACAAGGCAATTAGAAAATCAGGAGTAAATAGAACTTCCTTAAGAAAAAATGAGTAAATAGCAACTCTGAAATAAAAATGAAGCCACTGAAATACACTTTGTGTCCTCATCCACCATCCTACAGTCATCCACAGCATGAGTCTTGGTAATAGCTGTGTCTACAGTCATTTCTATGAGCAATAAATTATGGCTTAGTGATTTATAAACACTGGTAAAAGCAACGCATGGTGGCACACACTTAATCCTCAGGAGGCAGTGGCACATGGATCTCTGTGTTCAAGGCCAGCCTTGTCTACACAGTAAGTTCTAGGACAGCCAGAGCTACACAGTAAGATGCTGTCTTTCTTTTTTTTTCCCCCAAGACAGAGTTTCTCTGTGTAGCCTTGGCTGTCCTGTACTTACTTTGTGGACCAGGTTGGCCTCAAACTCACAAAAGATCCACCTGCCTCTACCTCCCAAAGTGCTGGGATTACAGGCGTGCCCCACAGAATATAGCTGTAAGATGCTGTCTTAATAAATCAATAAATCAATAAATACCAGTAGTTACCTTTGTGTCATGAAAACACCTTTAACATACTTGTTCCCATGTGGATAGTCTTCAGATGTAGTTGTGCCTTTGTTAACCACCAGAAACATTACCATGGCAAGACTTATGAAGGATAACCACTGTGTCGTGATCGCCATGAACAAGCCATCCCACTATGATCTCTCTAAAAATCACTCTAAGATTCACAGCAAGCCACTGTATAGATGAGATGCAATCAACACAGGAAATGCCCCATGTACTCAGCAGTCACTAGCCACCAGAGAATCCACATTAAAGAAAACCTCAGCCGGGCACATGGTAGCGCACACCTTTGATCCCAGCACTTGGGAGACAGAGGCAGGCTAATCTCTGTGAGTTCAAGGGCAGCCTGGTCTATAGAGGGAGTTCCAGAACAGCCAGGGCTACACAGAGGAACCCTATCTCAAAAAAAACAAAGAAGAAAAAGATAGAAAGAAAAAATCCTCATGAATCCAATGAATATGGAACAGATCTTGGGAAGAACTCTGTCCTGTCAAGTTATCAGAGAACTCACAAGCCAGAAACCCTAGGACTATCCTGGCTGGAGATCCTTTGTTCAGAAACTGGTCCTTACCCATCAGGAGACTCCATGTCGGAAAAAAGCCTTTTAATGTATGAAATGTGGGAAAGCTTTCAGACATAACTCAACTGTATTGAGCTATTAGAAATATAATCCAATAAGCAGACATGTAATAGAGCCTTTAGCATGGCTCCACAACACAGGCATGAGCTCTAAACTCCCCTGGCTGTGGAGACTTTGGAAGCTACCAGTTCTGCTCTATAAAGTCCTGGTCCCTAAGGTCACTGAGTATCACTTCTGCAACAAACATCTCTGGGATCACGTTGAAGTTTCTGTCTGTTGCCCTCAGTCCAGGGAATCATCCCAGCACAGAGACATCATAACTGGTATGTAAAGAATCACACCCATTGCCAAACAAATGCGCCTCAGGCAATTCCTAAGCTCAGAAGAATATGTATGAGATACATAAGGAAACGAAGAGTTATCTGTGAAAAGGATGAGAACATTCTCTGTCCTATCTGCACAACTCTTAGAAACACGAGGAGGCTCCAGACACTCACCTGTTAAGGAGCCACTGAGAGGCAGAGGGAGAAGTTACAAGTAAGATCTGTATAGAAATCAATCCAAGACAACAAGAAGAATCTGAATGAGGTGATCAGAGTAACCAATTTATGGACATGTCACTTATGTCAACAGGAAAAGATTGTTAGGATTAAGAAAGTAAGCTGCATCCAGCTTTCAAAGAGAACACCCATGTTTGGAGGGAATGCAAAAGGAAGCCAGGCACATATAGCCACTTAAGAGATGCGAAGTCAAATGGTTCAAAATGAGAAACAGCTGAAAGAGATCTCTGAGGAACTTGGGGAATAAACATGCCATAAACCTCAGGAAGAACTGTTGACGAGGAGCAGGTCCTTCCAAAAGCACAAGCTGAAGCCTCTGAAGTCAGAGTCTGTGATGACACCTGTCACTGGACTGCCAGACAGGGCCAACCATTTCCAAGAAGAAATTTCCTTCAATTATGAAATGACCAGTCACAAACTCAGGCTGTTGGCGGGTATAGGGATTGGGATCTAGGAGTCTGTGAAGATTCCTGGATAAGAAATATTGCTGTAATGCTTGAATCTGAGAAGACACCCTTCTCATGCGCATGACGGGTGATCACTACCTCTCCACATTCATCAGGGTAAAGAAGTCTCTGGGGCTGGAGAGATGGCTCAGCAATTAAGATCATGTGCTGCTCTTGCAGAGGATAAGAATTCAGTGCCCAGCACCCCCACGGCAACTGACAACTGCCTGTAACTCCAGTTCCAGGAGATCAAACAGCCCTTTCTGACCTCCTCAGGCACTGTACTCATGTGCACCAACCCATACTTAGACACACAGATACATATAATAATTAATTAAAAATAAATCTTTAAAAAAATAATCTCTGGATATGGCTGGTGTTTTTAATTGAAGATTCAAGTGGGAGCTTTGAGGAGAAGTTTGTTTTTTCAAGTATGTGTGTGTGTGTGTGTGTGTGTGTGTGTGTGTGTGTGTGTGTCTATTTGCAGATGTCAGAAGACTACTTGCTGGAATTGGTTCTCTTCTTCCACTATGTGGTTCATAGGAATGGAACTCAAGTCACCAAGGACTGACAGCAACTTTACCTCCTTAACCATCTTGCCATTCTTGAGTAGGAGTCCATTTTAATGTAACCAAGCGTTCCCTTATATGGAGATAACCTGAAGGTTCCTTCGTGTTTGACTGGCCAAACACGATTAGGGTAAGCCAGGAACCTGCCTGTGTGTGCGGAAGTTCTATGTCTCAGAAAGCCCTTCTCAGAAGAAAAAAGCCAAAAGCACACTATTCTCTCTTTCGTTTTCTATCTTTGTAAATTTTTTTAATTATTAAATGGGAAGATATTGTGATACTCAAAGTTTTGGTGTATTTTTGTCTAAATTAAAATATCTTTTGTGCCTTATTTTACTTAAGGGAAAACCTTTAGGAAGACCTCAACTTTTATTAGTCATCAAATAAAACATATAGGAGAGAATTCCTATTACCATGTAAATGTGGGAACTCCTTCAGGGTAATAAATCCTTTGTTGAATGTCAAAAACATTCCCTTCAATGTGATGGCTATGAGAAGCTGTTAATGAAGATCTCAGTCTTAGTAAACAGTACACAACTCATTGAAAAAAAAAAAACTGTCACCCACAAAATTTGGGGAAGCCTTAAGGCACAGCACACACCTTGTTGATCTTCAGAGAATCCATACTTTATGAATATAATGAATTTGTAAGGTTTGACAAGCACTTGGGGAGGCAGAGGCAGGTGGATCTCTGTGAGTTCGAGGCCAGCTGGATCTACAAAGTCCAGGACAGCCAGAAACCCTGTCTTGACAAAAAAAAAAAAAAAATCATGACAAAGAGTAGTTCAGTTGATAAGAATGCTTGCCCAGCATGCACGATGCCTCAGCACCACACAAAATCATGCATGGAGACAGGAGGGAGAGGCAGGAGGATCAGAAGTTTAAGATCGTCTTCAGCTACATAGCAAATTGAAACCCAGCCTGTGATACCTGAGACCCAGTGTCGAAAGGCTGAGAGAGAGAGACAGAAAGAGAATATATCATCAAATGTAGCTAGATATAGCAAATCACACAAAAGCAAAGTATTCTTTCCTTTTTTATCAAAAAAAAAAAGTATATTATACAGTAATATGGTGAAGGCCAGGAGACTGAGTTTGATCTGCTGAGCCCACATAAAAGAAGATTAGAATAGATTCCATCCACAAACTTATCCTCTGCCCACAGCATGGCTGATATGCATGCCCAGGCACCTCATACAAGCATGACATACCCATGAGTGTACACACACACAGAAACAAATATATAAATGTAATAAAAAATTTAGGACAGCTTGAAGAAGTTGGGTCTCTCCTTCTACCATGTGGGTCCTACCACCAAGCCAGACAACTAGGCTTCTTTCCCCGATAAGCCATCACGATGGCTCAACAAAGCTTTAGGGTCAGATATTATTTTAGGCTCTGTGGGCCTTACTGAAACTACTTAACTGCCATAATAGAACAAAAGCAGCCATAATGAAAACATAAGTAAATATGGCTGTTCTAATAAAACTTTATGTACAAAAACAGGTAACAGGGATAAGTAAGGACAGCGAAAAGCTGAATATGGTCAACGTATGTTATATGCATGTATGAAACACATAATAAGACAATTATTCTATATCACCAAAATAGCCTAAAAATATTAAAACAAAACAAAACAAAACAAAAAAACAGGGAGTAGCCAGTTAGGCTTATGGGCAGTTTGTTTACTGAATCTGTGATAATTTGCCTTCTGATTTTTTTAATTTTGTTTGTCATTTGAGAAATAGTGTCACTCTGTAGTTTAGACTAGCCTTGAAACCACTAGCCTTGAAATCCTCCTATCTCAGCCTCTTAAATACTGGGACTATAAGAGTGAGCCAACATACTCAGCTCCCCCTTTCATTTTTTTAAGTACTTGTTTTTATTATTTTGTAATTTTGAGTGTGTGAGCACACATGAGTATAGGTCCTTGGACCTAGCTGTGGGACACCTGACACAGACAGATGCTGGGACCCAAGCAAATGCTTTTAACCGCTGAGCCATCTCTCTGGTCTTTCTTTTGCATTCTTGGTATTTTGTGGCAGTGATCATTTGAGTTTATTAAGTTTATTGATTTTTCAAACCACATTTTATTTTTATTGATTTTTTTTTTTGCCTACTGTCTTGTTTGCTTGTTTTTGTTTCATTAATTGCTCTTAATGTATTATTCTTTTTCAATGTTTTATAGAGGCATCAATCATTGGTTTTCTATGATAAAAACTGAGCCTGCCAGATTTGATAATGAACATTTGTCATTCCACCATTTGGGAGGCTAAGGCAGGGATCACTGTGAGCTCCATGCCACCCTGGGCTACAGAGTAAGATCCTGCCTTTAGAAAGCAAATAAATAAACAAACAAATAAAGTTTAGCATTATTTACATAAGATACCTACATAAACAAAAAAAAATAGTATTTTATCGTTATTAAATGGTACTTAATGTTGCTTTTCTCATTGCTGTGACCGAATACCTGAGAAAAAGCAACATGCAGAAAGAAAGCTTCCTTTGCCTCCAGTTCAGCAGAGTGCAGTCCACCATGGACAGGTTTGGTCTATGGTGCTGAGCAGAAGGCAAAGAGAAGGCAGAGCCTGTGCTCAGATAGCTTTTTCCTTTCTCTCTTTGTATGTAGTCTGCGACCCGAGCCCACAGATGATACCATCGACATGCAGAGTGGGCCCTCAGTTAAACCTCTGGAAATACCTTCACAGATACACTCTAATGTGTGCCTTATTAAATGTGCTAAGTGCTTATTAATCCAGTCAAGTTGACCACAGTAATAAGCCATCACATGGTGGTTCCATCAGGTGCTCAACCATTAGGAAAACAGTTTTTCCCCATCCATTCACTGAATGAGAATAATTCTTCTTCTTGAATTATAAAAAGGTAGTTAACCATCATTTTTTAAAAATATGCATTGGTATGAGGGTGTTAGATCCCCTGAAACTGGAGCTACAAACAGTCAAACAGTTGTGAGCTGCCACGTGGGTGCTGGGAATTAATCCCAAGTCCTCTGGAAGAACATCCAGTGCTCTTAACCTCTGAGCCATCTCTCCAGCCCTGGTAACTAACCATCTTAAATAGACACCAGCTCTCAACAGCAGTTACTAGAAACTTAACCTCTGAAGGCCAACTTAACCTCTCCAAGATTCAATTGCTGCTGCTCTTGGAAAACAGTCGGTGAGAGGTGGAGGCAGGGGCACTGGGGGAGTCAATATTGGATTCTAGAAGTAACGTGGATAAAAGGTGAGGTGAAAATAAATCCCAGTTTTAGCTCAGTTCCTCTTCCTGCCCACGCTTCCATAGGCTGGCTCTGCTCCCAGGGCTCAGGCAAAGCAATATTAAATGCTTACAAAAAAAAAAAAAAAAAAAAAGGACTTGCAGTTGGTAGAACCCAAGACTGAAAACCCTTTGAGAACGGCTGTAGCTCACTGCTGGTAGGAACATGTAAAAAGCTCAGCCAGAGTGAGAGTAATGCGCAGAGCTAATCACTGTATATAAAGATGGCAAAGCAAAGAAGGCAGAACTCCAATATGTGTTACCTGGATAATCCCCAAAACAAGCGGCAGTAGAACTAGCAATGCTTATTCTCATCACTCCTCAAAAAGCAGAATTCTAATAAATCTGGCACAAAATCTAGACCAGGTTCCATAATTCCAAGTAGCAAAGTGGAAAAGTCTGCAGAATAAATGAATTATTGCCAGGAGGAAACTCATAACTACTTTCAGTAAGCTGTGAACAACTCTGGAAATATTTAGAGACACTGTGGTTGCCTCTGGCATTCTTAAAACTCAGGCAGGTAACAAGCCTGATTTCAGGAGCAAACTTGGAAATTCCACTGGCTGGCAACCACACGGGGGAGTAGAGACAGAACACCCACCACCTCAAAAGCCTTGCTGAGAAAGCACCCGGGAATTGAACCAAATCCATCATACTGCATCCAAGGAGAAGGGCTGTGATGGTGGAAATAGAAGTAGGGACCAGTGTTGCTTCAGAAAAGAAAAAATCCAGATCAACTGATAAGTTCTTCCTTTGGATGGGTTTTTTGTTTTTTGTTTGTTTTGCAGAAAACAGCATAAAGAAGGCATTGGGTAGGTAAAATCTGCACATTTCAGTGAACGTTTTAATTTATCAAAGCTAAAATTATTTTTATAAAGTCTCAATTCTGTAGCAATGTATAGAATTCATCAAGTGTTTTCACCTGGAACTACTAATGAACCATTATCTAGCAGTAACGCAGAGCCTTAAATTTGGTGTTGAACCTGTGAACTGTGCTGTAAACATCTACAGTTTACATCTTCAGCAGTTACCATCAAAGGCAAGCTTGTCTCAGCCAAGGTGACTGCCACAAAAACAAAACAAAACAAAACAAAACACTAGGAAAAACAGGCACAACATTAGAACTGTTTAAAAATCACCTAAGGAGCACCCCCACCTTTCTTACACTGTCAGGATGTCTGTTGCCTGCACACCCACTGACAAACAACCACAAAAATGGCACCACATTCCTTCCCATACCAGTTTTCTTCTGCAAAGCACACTTGGAAGGCCAGGCAGCAGGGGGGGGGGGGGGGGGAGGTTAACAAAATACTTCCATGGAGTGCAGTTAGGCATTATGAAGTTTGGAAAAGGCCAGAGTAATATCATTGCCCCCTCTCCTCTTTCTCAAAAGGGCCAATACTTTTTTCCCCTCAACTGCACACATTGGAATGAAGGTAGCAGCTGCCTCACAAAGCAGTCCTTTGAAAAGAAAATAATTACTATGCATTGCCTTTGCTGTGTGCCTAGATGTTAACAAACTGTTAAGAGCACAGTTTGTTAAATGTTATGGTGTAGGTAACTTGCTGAAACAAGACTCATTAGCCTTTCATTCCTTTGCCTTGACTGCAGTGTCTCCATGTTCCCACGAGTCATTATGACAAACTCCCCAGGACACAGCTGCCCAACACATATTTCTCTGCTGCTGTTTACATTAAAATGGCAAAAAAAAAAAACCAAAAACAAAAACAAAAACAAAAAAAACGTGTTCAGAGTTGGAGAAATGGCTCAGTGGTTAAGCACCTGGCTCCTCCCAGATTCAATTCCCACCACCCACATGACAGCTCACACTGTCTGTAACACCTACATTTCTCTCCTGCATGATCTCTGTTTGTTCAACCCATGCAGTCTTCCTTCTGTAAGGGCTAGGGCTGAACCTTGAAGCTTTGGATTCATAGGCTGAGCAAGATGCTTGACACTTAGTAACCATTTATAGAATTTCCTTAGTTTTTAAAGTTCATCATGTTTAAATAAATTTGTTATTTTAACTAGTAAAATTGAGCAAAAGATGTCACCTCCAGTGTGGAATCACTTGAGTTTTAGTCATTTGAGTCAGATTTTAATGCTGATTAGTCTCCTTGGAAATCAGTTTTGAAGTTAGGTGTGGTAATGCTGCCTTCAATCTCAACACTCAGGAAGCTGAGGCAAGAGGACCTGAGCTGAAAGGACCTATCTCAGAAGAAAGAGAAGGTGAGAGAGAGAGGGGAAACTGAGGAAAGCCCTAAACCAGAATTGTGATGAGTTATGTGGAGCAAACCTGAAGAAATGTGGAATGGCTGAAGGGATCACTGAGTAATGGAGCAGCTAGGAAATAAGGCTTTCCTGTCAAAACCCTAAGCTGGAAAGTCCTTTAATCACACCACAATTCTTTCTTTATGAAAGGACCGACCACGTTTCACTTCCTTGAGCCATCTCTTTCAGAGCACTCCACTCCTCCTCAAGATGAGAGAGGTTTTCACCATGAAAACTTCTGAGCACAGTCAACAGGGGAGAGTAGCTCCGCAGCTCACTGCCGACACTTGGTTCGCTCCCTTGTCCTTTGCCTGACAAAGACAATTTTAAAACAAATCAAAGTTCTGGCCATCTACTGGAAAACATTAAAACCATCCTATCTCAGCTTTAATTCTGATGCCTTCAGCTTCTTTTTGCTACTTACTAATAAATGAAAGTTTGCATTAATTGGATATCATCATTAGGTTTCAAAAGGACCAGCTGTCAAGGTTTAGCCCAGAGGCATTTTTTAAAACCAAGTGTTAATCAAATCACTGGTATAGCTGAAAATAGCTCTCCTACCATAAAGTCACCTGCTCAGAAACAATCCAGTCATCAATGTAACTAGGGGGTTACATTGCTGCATGTGATGTACTTAGAACCCTGCTTTGCTTTTTCTCCCACCACCTTATGACTAAAGACTCTAGAGAATGCTGTCAGTGAGGAGAGCACGCCTCCAGCCACAGCGTGAAGGGAGCCCACACCTCTCCATGTAATACAGTCTTTGTTTTTCAAAAAGCACAGGTATCAAATGATAACAGATAAGCTTTGATTTGTATATAAAAGTGTAGGCTCTATAAAGGAAAGAAAATATAAAAAATCAAAAGCATCTAGATACGATGCCAGGATCAAGCAATCCCCAGTGAGGGCCCCTTGTTGTCGTTATTGTTAAGAAGCTGCAGTTGATTGCTGTCTCTGACTGCAGTTATTATGAGCTGATAAATTATTTGCATTCAACTACAATCACACCAGCCTCCTTCTGAAACCCACACAAAGAACCTTGAATCACAGCCCTGTTTTGTTTTGAAGAAGGTTTTTTCCCCCCACCGCTGGTTTGTTTTCTTGTTTCGAAAGAAAAGGTCATTTAAAAGGCTGCAGCAGAGACTTACAGATTAAATAAATTAGCAATAAGCATGAAAGAAAACAAGTAAAAAAAATATATATATATAGCTAGCTATAATGTGTTATTTCAGCAGATATGGCAAATAAAAAAAAAGTTTGTCAATTTATCCATTGAAAGCCTCTCTTTTTGTAGCATTATGTAAGTGTCACAAAAAAAAAAAAAAAAAAAAAAAACACATCTGCAGTAGGCTGAACTGGGACATATGAGGACTCGATACAACTGAGCTTCCAAAACTTAAATATCTCAAGCCACTTTTTGCTTATAGCAAATAAAACAGAGAGCTGCAGATGCTTTCTCATCTGTGTGTAAATGAAAGCGGAGCCGTGTGAGTAGTTAGTATTCTTAGAACTGCTGAGAGCCAGTTTATTTAAATTAAATCAAAGCCAATCTGTATCTGTACAAAAATAATGTTCTCAGGGCTCTGACTCTCTAGACGCTACAGAACTGCAGTATTCTCCCCCCATGCCTCCCTCCGACATAAAGAAGTGAATAGAGCCGGGCAGACGAAAACCACTTCAGAGGGATCCAGAAGAGGGAGGTTCAAAGGAATCAAAATAGCCCATGCCTCACCAGCCGCCTGCTATAGAGCAGGGTTTGGCTCCTCTCTGCCCTATTCTTTGTGCTCCTACAGCACATCTTGGAATTTATTATGCGTCTGTCTTTTCTATCTGTCCCTTGCCTCCATACTGTGAACTCTCATGGCAGGAATTGGGTTTTATTTTAGCCTGGCATAGTATCTGTTGACCTGAAAAGTATCTACAGTATGTAACAACACCTAATAATTCTCACTAATTATTTGAATTGCATATCTCAGAGAAGGTCTGGAGATGCCTACTGCGTAAGCATAAGGACCTGAGTTCATTCCTAGAACCCATTTTAAAAAAAGCCAAGGGCAGTAGCTGGGACCTGTAACCCCAGCTCTGGAGGAGGTGCTGGTGGGAAGTCAGGAAGATCCCTGAAGCCCTCTGGCCAGCCAGTCTCTCGTCTAATCAACTGATGCTTTGGTTCAGTCTCACAAAATATAGGTAAGGCTAGGCATGGTATATATGTCTTTAATCCCAGCACTCAGGAGACAGAGGTAGCAGATCTCTGTGAGTCTGCAGCCAGCCTGGTCTACATAGTGATTTTCAGGCCAGCCAGGGCTACATAGTAATGACCCTACCTAAAAACACATAAATAAATATGCAGAGAGAGATCAAAAAGACAACTGGTCTCAATCTCTGGCTTTACCTTCATAAGCACACATGCATATGTACCCATGTGCACAAAAATGCACAACCCACATTAATAAAACAAAATTAAAAATAATAAATATCTTAGAGAATTTGCTGAAAATGCAGCCGGTAGAGACACAGGGCTGCATTTCTGTGATAGAGTACTTGCCTAGTATGCTAGAGACCCTGAATTCGATCCCCGGTACTTTAAAAATTAGCATACTTCAAGCCTCCAACTATTGCAAAACACTTCTACAGAACCAAGGATTACAAATATTGGAAAAGCGTACGTTGATGCAGTGCTGACATATGTCCCCTTCTCTAGTACAGACCTACAGTTTTCAACTGGGTTTACTTTTATGACATCTATTTTGATACATTGTTCTTTATCCTATACCTTCACTTTCAAGTTTCATAATTTATGCATTCTGCTGACAAAAATAAAAATCTGGATAAACTGGTCAAGGCTCCTGACCACTAATTATCTAGTATAGACTCCAAGCACAGAGAAATTGCTGTCTGTATTCATGATATGGCATCATTTCTGTGTTCAGTCAAAAGAGATTAATTCCAAGATTAATTCTCGGCAGGACACCAAAATGTCTCATGTGTCTGTCTGCTCCTCTCCCTAAGACACATGAAAACCTCTTGCAGCCAGTGGTATACAGGGGCTTTCACCCTCTACCATTTCTTCCCCACTGATGGAGACAGCCATGCTGCCAAGTACTTCCCACAGAAGTACGGAAGGGTGGAGGCGAAACAGCTCAATCAAAACAGCCTGGGGAAGGAAAGGAGGGAACACTTGTCAGAGAAAGGCTCCAGAGGCAGACAAGAAAACTTTTGCTTCTGCCTTGGCCATCCTGGGTAAGTAACCCTGTTCTAGATCTGCTTTCCTGAGCTGAGAGGCCGGGCTTCCCATCCTTGAACCTCTCACAGAAGGAACATTAAAATCCCCCGTATTCAAAAAGTGCCTTGTGAGAAATGTCAGCGTGCAGCTTCTAAGCACAGCCTGGGGAGCACAGTGGAGGGCCAAGCAGTCAGAAGGCTATGGTAGAGGGAGTACGCAGGGAAGCATGGCTGCTGCAGTATAGACTCGATTGCGTGCTGCAGGCCAGATGCCGCAGACTGACCCAGCAGGGTACAGATTGCTTGATTTTCTGAAATGGAATATGGCTCTTGACTGCTTATCTACAAAGCAGCTTCATTTATTTTGATTAAGACTCATTCACACTGGCAGGATTATTTCCATAGCTTCCAGCTAACTCAGGTTGCTTTGGGTCAATAAACACTGAGTTATTGGGGGTGGAGGTGAGGCATTTTAAGGTAAACAGCAGTTCTCTTAAAACTGTAAAACCTGAATCAGAAATGAAGACTAAAAACATAAAACCAAATCAATGTAAACACCACTCCTCTTCACCAAGCCTGTGGACAGTCTCATCATTCCCTGTAGTACCTACAAGTGACAGAATTCAGGAGCATGCATGATCTCAAACTCAAAAGTGTTGTGGATTAGAACCAAAGCATAACATCAAACCAGTTGGAAGAACATTAAAAACCTAAAGTTTGCTGAGTGAGTTTTCAGAGAGGAACCAGGGCAAGATACTTTGGCACCATCGTTAGAGACAGGGGTTACAATGCTTCAAGTGAGCCTTGGCCATGGTGCCTCTACTTCTTGCTCCTTAGACAATGTCAGTGTTGTTTAACTCCCCATTCAAGGGTAATTCCTTCTCAGCTTATGGGTACTGTCTAGTTTCCCTTTGTGACTGACAGGGAAATTCAGATTGCTGGAGATCTTCACCTGAGTAACAAACTTGAAACCAAAGACAAGAACACCCAGATGCAGCTAAGACCTTCTAGTACTGATAGGCTGGATCTATCCAGTGCTCATGAATGTACCCATCTAAATGTTGAGCAAAGACTATAGTTATACTTGTTCTCTCTCTAGACAAATATTCTCGGGAGTTGGGGATTTAGCTCAGTGGTAGAGCACTTGTCTAGACAAATATTCTCACTGCTTACTGGGGATGTGGGTTATTTAAGAAGAGTAAGCTGAGTTGAAACAGAATTGGAGATGTATGCCTGCATAATTCTGACTTGTACAAACTGATTGAACGCAGGGACTCCTGCATGCTGGGCAAGTGCTCTACCACTGAGATGCATCTCTAGCCTGTTATGCTGTGCAGGCAATTCAACTGGCCTGCCCTTAGGGTCCTGCCAGCTTCCTATGTCAGTACCTGCATGCTATGACGCCACCTGGGCCAGGTACTTCATATATAACTAGTCTGCCACTCCCACTCTCTCTCTCTCTTGCTCTCCTCTCTTGCTCTCTCTGCTTCTGTTTCTCTGTTGGGGTACCCCCTTCCCCATCTCCCTCCCTCCCTCTCTCCTTCCCTTCCTTCCCTCTCTCTCTCTCACTCTGTCCTTGAGGCTCACTCAGGCCCTAACTCTCTTCTGCTTCCCTTCCCCCAAATAAATATCTCTCATATCAAATCTGTCATATGTGTAGCATGTTTGCTTTTTGACTCACCTCATGGTTCAGGATGGCCTAGAACTCCCTACCAACCCCAACTCCCTATTACCCTCTCAGCCTTCTGAGGAAATTACATATAAATGTTATCATCTCAGGCCCCTATCCACATAATTCTTAGCAAAATAACACTCTGTTGGTATACTGAGTATACCAGTATACCAGTAAGACTCAGATAAAACTAAAACTTGATGTATCAAATTGCTCGGTCTTAGGCCAGGCATACAACTTTAATCCCAGAACTAGGGGATGCAGAGGCTGGAGGATCTCTGTGAGTTAGAGGCCAGCCTGATCTACATAGCAAATTCCAACCAGGGCTACAAATGAGACCCTGTCTCAGTAGTAGTAGTAGTAATATAACAACAAAAATAATAATAATAACAGCCTACTTTCCTACATTCCTAGAATTCTACAAAGTATGCTGTACTGTCATTGTCATTACATTACTTTGAGACCATAACAAGACTTCAAATGCCTGTCATTTTCATTGTGTGTGGATATTTTGCCTGCATGTATGTCTGTGCACCATATGCATGAAGTATCCAAAAAAGCCAGAGGAGGGTATTGGATTTCCTGGGACTAGAGCTACAAAGCCACTATATGTATGCTGGGAATTCCTGGTCCTCTGGAAATGCAGTCAGTGCTCTTAACTGATGAGCCATCTCTCCAACCTCCAACTCCCAGTATTCCTTGGAAAGAGGAGTTCCATTCCCCAGAGATGTGAAAGATATCAATAGAAAGCAAGCTCAATGAGGGCAAAAACCTGCCTAGCTCACTACTATATTTCTAACGCCTATAATAGCTGGCACAGTAAAACTACACTTTGAGTAAAGGAAGGGACTAACTCTGCAATCTACTTCCAACACAAAATCCAAAAGTAATTCAGAATCACTCCAGTCAAAACACTATTCTGAGCTAGATGCAATGGCACATATCTGTAATCCCAGTGCTGAAACAGGCAGAGGCAAGATGATGGCAAGTTTGAGGCCAGCTTGAGCACTACAGCAATACTCTATCTCAAAAAATTAAAACTACTATCCTGACAAAAGACCAGTATGGTCTGGCATAAGACCTTGCCAAGCACGAACACATCATCATGTTGAGGGAAGTAAAGCAGGGTGAAGACCACAGAGGTGGTATGGCAGCAGAACATAGTCCTCCTCTGGAGGAAGAGTAAACAGGTGACCTGTGGTGTTCCTCAGGAAAACACCACAACCATGGCAAATACCTGATACAATTCATTCACTCATGGGCTTGAACTGTGATAAGCTTGTGTAGAATGAATGCCTACTTTCTCTGACAATGCAGAAAGGCCGGCTGCCTGCACTATGCTTAGAACATGGAGGCTGAGATCCCATTGGACAGAGTTAGGCCAGCACAGAACTCAAACTTGGTTCTGCTCTGTCACTCTGAAATTAAACAAGACTTTCACCAAATTGAATCCCACATGAGTATAAGTATTGCTACCATTTATTGGCTGAACCTAGAAGTAGGGTGAATCCTTTGCATGAATATTTCATGTAATTCCCACAACAACCCTATGAGAGGTACTTTCATCTCCACCTTACAGATGGAGAACCTGATGGAGTTTAGCAATACCAACCAGCTTAGAAGCAGCCCAGGACACATCTAGGCTTGTCTTACTCTTGTCTCTGTGCTCTTGGCTGAGGTGTACCTCTTGCTACTTTATGAACAGGAGGTAGTCAAGACTAACTCCTTAACTCCTTTTTTTCTTTCTTCTTCTTCTTCTTCTTCTTCTTCTTCTTCTTCTTCTTCTTCT
>NW_026591598.1:5735730-5770020 GCF_907164565.1 Psammomys obesus | reverse complement strand
TCTTCTTCTTCTTCTTCTTCTTCTTCTTCTTCTTCTTCTTCTTCTTTTTTTTTTTTTAAGACAGGGTCTCACTATGTAGCCATGGCCAGCCTGGAACTTGCTATGTAAACTTGCTGGTCTTGAGCTCACAGAAACCCACTTGCTTCTGCTTCCCAAGCGCTTGGAACAAAAGCATGTGCCACCATGCCTAGAAAGGCCAATTCTTATATCTTCTCTCTGAAACATATGCAGTACTGTCTACAATCAACAGAAGCTATGGGAGCTTAAGCACATGAGCTAACTTTTATTATGGAAGCCCCTGGATGATCAGAAAGACACATTAAAAGGCAGACCTACTGGATGTAGTGGTGCATACCTATAGTTTAAGTTTAAGGCCTACTCAAGTTTAAGGCCTATCTGAGCTATGAGATCCTGCCTTAAACTGCCCCCCCCAACATAAACACACACAAAGCAAGCAGATCCTAGTACGTGGGACAGTAGCTCAGTGGTAGAGTGGTAAAACAATGCTTACCATGCATATGACCCTGGGCCCAATACAAACAAACAAAAGTAAATAAAGAGCCATAAATTTTAAGCCAAACTTCTTGGCACTGCTTGGCTGCAAACAGGCATCTGAGTACCCACCACATGCACTCCTTTGCACATTCCTGGCAGTTTCTGACATAATGCCTTACACTAGCCACTAATCTAAATACTGAGATTTTTATAAAATCTACAAATCAGGCCAAAGGCTATGCATTGACCTGTAATTGTTTTGTTGTTTTAAACTCCACTGCTGCCTTACTGTTTCTTCCCCTGAAAAATTCCCCAACGACAGTCTATTTAAAGCCTGGCACTGATGGTGAAAGCCTTTACTCCCAGCACTTGGGAGGCAGAGGTAGGAGGATCTCTCTGAGTTTAAGGATACCCTGGTCTACAGAGCAAGTTCCAGGACAGCCAAAGCACAAACAAACAAATAAACAAATAATATATGTTTATTTATTTATTTATTGCTCTTAAAGCATGCTTGGTTCAGTGCCAGCCACTCTATTTCCTTGTCTCTCTTCACTTTCCTGTGCAAGTAAGTTTAGTGAGGTTATGTTATGTTTGCATCAAGTTTCCAAAGGGGAAAGAAAACCCAACAAAAATACTGTTTTCCAAGATGGAAGGACTGAAGATTTATCTCTCACTACAGAATGTTTAAGCTACAGATAATGGTTTCTTGTCATCAGGAGAGAGGCTAACTGTGGGAACTCTCGCCAATCTTATAAACTCACCAATTGCGTGTGATATGCCATGATCCCTTAGACTTGTTCAGTCCTGTTAGCTGAACTCTGGAATCAAAAAGCTTATGGTTTGTGTTAGCAGCCAGAAAATTCCCTTTCCTCCCAGCTGCCATGCACTCAAGTCATTATCCTACAATCTAAGGAGACAGATTTAGGATTAATAATTTATTACCTTCCAGTACTGCAATCTAGTTAAGAATATAGAACAGTCTGGCAGGAGAAAGTTCCTGCTGAAGGCTCATTTCTGGAAGAAATATTCCATTAAGCATCCACCTCAAATCGGGTGCCCAGCACTTAGAAGAAGATAAATGGAGGTATCTAAAAGGGCTCCCAAAAATGCTTTTTGATGAAAACAAGACCAATGCATGTTCAAAATATACTACATACTTTAAAAATATATATATGACTTGCTCTTACTGGCATAAGAGTGTCTACAGACCACAAAGTATAAAAAAAAAAAAAAAAAAAGGATAAGGAAGAAAGTGGGGTGAAGGCCAAGAGCTGCCTTTTGGCACTTGTGCCATATACCAGGAACACTCCTAGCATTAGGGATACTTATCTGGCTCATGAACATGAGCACAAAAGAACAGAATGCAACTAGAAAGGAAGAGACCTCTTGCTAAGCCTGGAGCCATCTTTGTGCCCCATCTGTAGTCTCTGTGGGCTCTGAGATTGTTAATCTCTCCATGCAGAATTCTGAACTGGTTAGAATACAAGACACTGCAGTCAGGGAACACAGAGATAAAAATATTATCTCTATTGTACAGATGATAACAGTGACTGCACAACATGGTAGAGATGTGTAGCCACAACCTTTCTTCTGCTTTCCATACTGAATTAAATTTACTCAGCTGAGAAAATGCAAGGGTGTCCTGGGAGAAGCAGACCTGCTAGACCATGGTGAGGCAAGAAGTCCTCAAGACTGGCCATTCCACACAATAGGGTTCATTTCTAACTCATGAACATGAAGGGAAAATCCCTGCCACTTGTGAAAAGAACCACTCAGAGAAATGGTGGATATACTTTCATCTTTGGACATGATTAACCCACATAATAGTCTAGGTTTGAAAAAGTAGAGAAGAAAAGACCAGTTCTCCCCAACAAAAATGCTCAAAAAGAGGTGTTTTAACAACAGAATTTGTTACCTACTATATGTTACGTGCTAAGAGGTAACTCTGAGTAAGACAGTTTTATGGAGCAGACATATACATAGTTAAATGATCACAATAGACTCCTGTTCCTAATCAGGGTGGAGAACTCACCATCCCACCAAACCACTACCTACTACACAGAACACACCATAACAACCACCTACTACACAGAACACACCATAACTGGTATCTATTACACAGAATATCTATGAAAACCAGCAACATAAAGACTACAGTCCTAAGAGAAGAAACGCTTGACATGATCCCCATGAATGCCAAGTTCTCTTTTAAAGGACAGTGTCCCTGCTGTAGCACAGAATGCTGGAACCTAAGCAGGACAGAGAAGTCTTTGCTGATGTTGGAAGGCAGAGACATTTAGTCATTTGGCTAACATTTAAGGAAGTTTCCGTAAAAAGATGGGATGAGGCATCAGTCCAGTGAGAACCACATAGAGAATGATAGAGGACTGAGGAGACAGAATCATTAGGGGCAAATAGTGCTTTAGGTAGGAGGCAGGAGCATGCTGGAACTTGGCCCTGCTAGTGTTAAGCAATTACATTAACACCATCTCCTAGTGGAAACACAAAAGAGACTTGCCTTATAGGTAAGACCTCCCTTGGACTTCTCTTCACTAAGCCTAACACTAGAGCATATCATGCAGGCCGCACAGAGTTGTCCAGGCATCACAAGAATTTCACAACAGAGTTCAGACCAGAAGTCTCAGGGAGTCTGAAAGTAACTCATGTTTATGTGATTCAGAAAACATTAGGCAGAACGATAATGACACATGCAGCAGAATGAAGCATAAAAACACGGTATGAATGATGATCTTTTGATATGGAGGAGGAAAGAAATAGAGAGTGACTCAGAGATCTCTACCTCAGAATATGGGTGGAGATGCTCTTTTTATGTTTATAGGGAATAAAGGAGAAGAAAGAGAAGAAGAGCTCTGGCTTCCGTTCTGACAGATTAACTTAACAGTAGTTATGAGACATCCAGTTGGAGATGTGTGACATACAGATGGTTAGGTAGTTTGGTGCTCAGCAGTGACAGATCTGGGAGTGGTAATCACAGAGTTATCAACTGAGAAAATGAGTGAGAATGCTAAAGTGCATGCAAGAGTGGGGGTATGAACCAAAACCCCAAAGAACAAAACATTTAAGAGAGCAGCTGAAGAGGGACTGAGGGGGAAAACTGAAAAGTACAGAATATCAACTAGGAGAACAAAGAAAACTGTATTTTAAAGCAAGTGAAGATAGGGTCTCAAGAAAATAAACAAAGATGCCAAATGCTACACAGATTTTCTAAATATTTATTTTATTGGGGGTGGGTGGGTTGAGACAGGGTTTCTTTGTGCCATGGCTGTCCTGGAACTTGCTCTGTAGACCAGGCTGTCCTTGAACTCACAGAGATAGGCCTGCTTTGTCTCCCAAGTGCTGGGATTATAGGTGTGTGCTGCTACTGCCTGGCCTGTTATCTTATTTTTTATTATGTTTTTGTGTCTTTGTATATGCGTATGTGCACTTGAGTGTAGGTGGCCATGAATTCCAGAAGCATCAGAGCCCCAGGAGCTCGAGTCACAGGTGGGGTTGTGAGCAGCTGGGTGCTGGGAACTGAACTTGGGTCCTCTCGAAGAATAGCAAGTGCTCTTAGCCACTGAGCCATCTCTTAGCCTTACTGCAGATTTCAAGTAAGATGATACATGAAGGTCTTCAAGTAGGAAGGTCACCATCACCTTAGAGGACGGACGCAAAGTAGAAGCCAGACCTCACTGGATTCAGAGGAAAGCAGAGAGAGGAAAAGAGAGCAAATGAAAGCTTGCCCAAACAAGAAACACTAATGGCCAGGAAGTCCAAGTCAGAGAACTACCTGGAGAGCTGCCACAAAGTAGAACATATGTAACTTAAAAACCATGTGAATGAGTGAACTAAGGAATTTCTACCTATTTGGTTGTTCCATTGTCCTCTCACTTACTGTGTCAGTCTGTCTGCACTTTGAATACATACTAGGCCCAAAGCAAGTTCTCCTCCTCCAGGAAGGCTTCCCTGACTTTCTGATCTCTAGTAACCTACTCTATTATTTTTTTAAAGAGGGTTGGTGATGACTAACATGTGGGAGGCCCGGGCTTGCTTTCACAGCTGAAAGGGGGAAAGGGGCTCAGACAATGAGAGATGCTGAAGAACAGACAGGTAAGTTAGAACTCTTGGCAGAACTGTGGAAAACTGCTTCTCAAAATCTTTAAAAAAAACAGGGAAAAGGAAAGCCTATAAAAAAGAGGAATAAATAAATAAACAGAAGAACTACTGGATAAGGAAACAATTCGACTCCTAACCTTATGTGCAAGAAAATGAAAACATGTTCACATAAGAGTATGTACATGTGGTTTACATACAGAATGCAGGCAAAATACTCATACATGTAAAACAAAATGAATAGCTCAGAAGTTAAAAGCACTAGCTGCTCTTCCAGAGGACCCAAGTTCAATTCCTAGTACCCACACAATGGCTCACAACCATCTGGAATTCCAGTTTCAAGGAATCTTCTAAAGTCTGAGGGCATTAGACATGTGCACATACACACATGCAGGCAAAACAACTATACATATAAAATTAAAAGACTTCAAGGCTATCTTCAGCTAAACTGCAAGTTTGAGTCCTGCCTGAACTACATTAGATTCTATCCCAAACACAACAATAAACAAATGGATAAAAGCTGTAAGAGAAAAATGCTAACTTTATAAAGACAAATGTATCAGAATACTTATCAGACATCTCAACAGAACCCCTTAAAAGCCAAAAAATATTAAAAAGCAATGATATATTTCAAAGCCTGAAATTAAACAATTCCCAATCAAAATTGCTATATGCAGCAAAGTTACTCTTAAAGTTGGCAGAGAAACAAGGACCTTTTGAAAGAAGCACAAACTAATTCATGACTGTCAAACCAGTGATGAAGAAGACACTTAAAGGAATCCTAAACACAGAGGATAAAGCAAGTCCAGACCAAGAAGGCACAGTTAGGAATATCACAAGAGAGGCTGGAGAGATGGCTCAGTGGCTGCTCTTCCACATGGCAACTCACACCTGTCTGTGTTTCCACTTCCAGGGGACCTGACAAAACACCAATGCATATAAAATAAAAATAAACAAAATTTTAAAAGTCTTTTTTAAAAAAGAATTTAACATGAAAAACTGATGAACAAAAGAGAACTAGGACTCCATCCTGTCCAGTACTGCAATTGAATACCTAGCACAAATGGGGAGAAAGAAAAACACAAACAACCTATGGTGATTGTTCATAGGAAGCATTAACTTGACAGGATCCAGAAAAGCCTGGGAGACATGCCTCGGGGCACCAGTGAGAAATTATCCAGATGGTATAACTGAGGTGGGCAGATTCACCCTGATATGGGCAGCACCACCCTGTGGGGGTCCTAGACTGAATGACCACCGGTACTCTCAGCTTCCTGGCTGCCCACACAATAAGACCTGCAGCATCCTACTCTCGACCGACCACATTTCTTTCCTGCCACCATGATGAATACTATGTCCTTGAACTGTGAGCCAAAACAAATCCTTCTTTAAATTGCTTCCAGACAAGAATTTGGTTATAGAAACAAGAAAAGTAACTAATACATCTATTAAACCACGAAAACAAGGGACAAATTGATAGCAATTAGCAGATGTCTCTCAAAAATAACCCTAAATGTAAATGTTCTTGTGGCCACCTGATAACATCATAGGTTGCTAGGCAACCCAGAAGCTGGTTCCTAAATACTAACAAGGCTAGCTTGGGGGAGTTCCAGGACAGCCAGGGCTACATAGCAAGATCCCATCTTAGGAAAAAAAAGTCAAAATATTTACTAGTTTTGGTTTGGAATCTATTTTGTCAATTATAAAACAATTATGCCAGCTTAGTTTTTGCTTTTATTTGCTTGGTAACTTGACTTCCATCCTTTCATGCTCAGTCTGTAGTTATCAACTATAGTTGTCAGTGAGACATGTTTTTTAGGGACACTGATAGCTGGACCTTTATTTATTTGTTTGGAATAGGATTTCTCTGTGTTAGCCTTGGCCTGCTCTGTAGACTAGGATGGCCTCAAACTCAGAGATCCAGCTGCTTCCACTGCCAAAGTGCTGGGATCAAAGGTGTGCACCACCGCACCTGGACTCTTTTAATCCTATAGGCTAGCATGTGTGTTTTAATTGAAAGGATAGAACTGTTAGTATTTAAGACCCTGCTTTTGGGTTGCCTAGCAACTTATGATGTCATCATGTGTCGCCAGCCAGGTGGCCATACATGGAAGGCATGGTTACCTTGCTCTTTAAAGGGAACAACCTGACACATGGTCTCCTTCTTGCTCCTCCTCTCTTGCCTTCTTTTGCTCTCTTGCTACTCTTGCTCCCTGTTGCTCTCTCTCGCCCTCTCCCCTTTCTCTGTCGGGGCACCTCTCTCTCTTTCCCCCTATCATGTTCTGTTCTCCCTTCTCTCCCTCTCTTCATCTCCATCTAATAAACCTCTTTCATATAAAATCTGTTGTGCACCTTATCATTCATTAATTGTCCCCAACAGTGGTGCTGAAACCCGGGAGGGTCTCCTGGTTTGGCCAGAATCCCTTTCGGACTTCTACGGGGCAATGGATGGCTATAACAGATTTTTTTCTGCTCTATCTATGCCTGAAAATCTTTACTTTTCCTCAACTGACTTATCCAGTATGGCACATGTGATCCACCTGCCTCTGCTGAGTGCTAGGATTAAAGGTGTGTACCATTATAGCCAACTAGAGAATATTTTAAAAGGCCACTACATATTAATTAAAAAAAAAAATAAGAAGACATAAAAATTATAAATATACATACAACAAATGTTGGCACTCCCAATTTAAAAAAACGAAACACTAGCTGAGTATAGTGATGCACGTCTTTAATCCCAGCACAGAGGCAGGAGGATCTCTGTGAGTCTAAGGCCAGCCTGGTCTACAAAGAGTTCCAGGAAAGCCAGAACTACCCAGAGAAATCCTGTCTTAAGAAAAAACAAACAAACAAAAACAAAACACTAATGAAAATGAAAAGATAGATTTTTGTTTTTGTTTTTTTTCCAGTCAGGTTTCCCCCGTGCATCCCTGGCTGTCCTGAAATTTGCTCCATACACCAGGCTGGCCTTGAACTCAGGTAGATCACCTGTCTCTGTCTCCCAAGTGCTGGGACTAAAGGCATGTGCCACCACTGCTGGCAAAAGGATAGATCTTGACACAGTAATAGTAGATGACTTCAATACCTCACTCTCATTAAAAATTGGACATCATGACAGGAGTGGTGGCACATGCCTTTAATTCTAGCACTCAGGAGGCAGAGGAAGGCAGATCTACCTGAGTTCAAGGCCAGCCTAGTCTACCAAGTGAGTCCCAGGATATCCTGGACTGTTACACAAAGAAACCTTGTCTTGGAGGGGGAAAAAAAAAAAAGACATCAAGGGCCAGCAAAATGGCTTAATGGATAAAGGAGTTTCACACCAAGACTGATGACCTCAGTTTGATTTCTGGTACCCATGTAGTAAAGGAAGTCATTTAACTTCTATATCGACACTAGTATTTACATGTGCACACACACACAAATAAAAATAAATAAATAACTAAATAATTAGATAGATAGATAAATAAATGGGACAAACAAAATAGGTCATGCAGAGTAAAAGTCAGTAATGAAACTCAAGGGATGGAGATATAGCTTAATTGATAGAGTGTGCAAGGTCCCAGGTTAGATCCCTGACAGTGCATAAACCAGGCAGAGTGACACACTCAATCCCAGCTTTCAGGAGATGGGGGCAAGGGGATCTGAAGTTCAGGGTCATCCCAGCTACCTAGGAATTAGGTACCAGATATGATATCCTATCAACAAGGCAAACTGTCATTTTTCTTATTCAAATTCTGTTTAACAGCAGGGTGTGGTGGCACACGCCTGTAATCCCAGCATTCAGGGAGGAAGAGGCAGGCAGATCTCAGTGAGTTCGAAGCCAGCCTGATCTACAAATTGAGTCCAGGACAGCCAAGGTTACACAGAGAAACCCCATCTCTAGAGAACCTCAAAATATTAAATAAATAAATGTTTAACTTGTGACCTCCCCTGTGAAAAATAAACAGAAGTTCAAAACAGCTCAATGTAAAATATAAAACAAAAGAAACTTCAGAGTTAATCTGCACAATAGATCAAATGGACCTAAGAGACATTTACACAATGTACTATCCAAGAGAAAAATAAAAATTCTTCTCAGTCAACCAATGGAACTTTCTCTAAATTAGGCCATGAAGCAAATCTTAAGAAGTGCAAAATCTTAGCACAATGTAGCAAAGTAAAACTTGAAATAATTAACAAGAAAATCACAGGTATTACATATTTAAAGACTGAACCATAGACTTTTGGATGACCAGTGGGTCACTAAGACGTGAGAGAGGGAGTTTCTAAAACCAAATGAAATGACAGCACAATTTACAGAAGAGTAAGTTACAGGGAGGCAGTTCTAAGAGGAGAGTTTATAGCTATGAGTGCTTATGTTAAAAACCAGAGACACTGCAAATAAATTATTTACGTTCTTAGAAAAACAAGAACAATCCAAATCCAAAAGTAATAGGCAGAAATAAATAATAAAGGTCAAGGCAGAACACAGAGGACCAGCCAGATGCCTATCAAGAGACAAATGGACAGATAATGAGGCACATGCACACAACAGAGCTTTGTTCAGCCATAAAGAATGAAATTGCGTCATTTCCAGGAAAGTGGATGGAACTGGAGAGCATCATGTCACCAGATTCAGAAAGGCAATTAACACCATTTTCTCATGCTAAATCTAGGTTCTATATATACTATATGTATTATATATGTGTAAGATACATATATGAAAGACGAAGGGGAATTATGTAAGGGAAGGAGAGCTGAGAGAAGTAACAGGGAGTGAATATAAGCAAGGTTTAATGATCTCTGTGTCCAAAAAGGTTATAACAAAACTCATTATTATGTACACTAAAATAATTTAAAAAAATTATAACTTTGGACTGGTGAGACAGTGTGGTAAAGTACTTACCATCAAGCCTGACAACCTGCATTTGACCCCCAGAAGCCATGCAAAGGATAGCAGAGAAGCAATTCCACACAGTTGTCTTGACTTCCATGTGTAAGCCATAGGATGCCTGTGTCATGTCTATATGTACACATCAAATACAAACACACACTAGAAACATTTTTTTTTTTACTTTTTCTTTCTCTCTCTCTCTCTCTCTCTGTTTTTGTTTTTGTTTTTCAAGACAGGATTTCTCTGTTTACCCTTGGCTGCCCTGGGCTCACTTTTCAGACCAGGCTGGACTTGAACTCACAGAGATCTGCCTGCCTCTGCCTCCCAGAGTGCTGGAATCACAAGTGTGCGCCACCACACCCAACTACTAAAAACAATTTCTAAATTAAATATTACTTCATATTTGATTCTTATTGATCCCTTTAAAATTTTTGTTTTGAGCTTCTCTTATACATGCATAGACATATAATATTATTTGATATAATATATAAATAAGCATATACTAGGCACAACTTAAATTTTTTTTCTAGATTACAGAACACAGTCAAGAAAATTTAAACCAGGTTCATGTTCATAATCCCAGTGCTTTGGAGGCTAAGACACCAACTGCTGCAAGTTGAAGGCCAGTCTGGGTTATCCAGTCGGTCCCAGGCCAGCATAGGCTGCAAAGAAACCCCAAACCAGAGCTGGGCACACAGGTCAGTAACATAACACTTACCCAGCATGCACAGGCACTGCAGAAAGAACAGGAAATAAAGAGAGTGGAAAAGACAGAATTTGAGGCAGGCCTAGGAACACAGGTTGGTAATCCTTGGGTACTTAAGAAGCTACAGCTGAGTCATAAGGATCGAAAGTTCAAGGACTACCTGGGCTACAGAGCAGATAGATTGCGTACAACCTCTCTAAAGAAGATTAAAACTGAGGCTCCTGGGCATGGCAACTAAGACTCCTAATGTCCCGGTCACTCCCAAACTCTTCAGGAACTGCCTGTCCTTCCTGTAGCACTAAGCAGGGCTCAGTGCGTATGCATCTTTGCTTTGAGTGCTCATTGACCCATTGTACCTTCTGCATCCTTCAGGTTCAACTTTCAAAACTGCCCATGTATAAGCATTTTAGAAAGGACTCCTGACTCTCTCCTTCACCTCTCAAGAAAATGCTTCTCTGGTTCCGGCAGCATGGGGCCTGAATCCCTCCATCTTTTCATACCAAATAAAATAGTGTTTGTTTCTCTCATCAAACTGGACATTTTTTCAGGGCAATGGCTGTGCTGCATTTGATGTTATCCTGCTGCTTCATCTGGAGCCAGAGTCCTACTAGCTTCTCTAATAATTATCCAGGTATAAATCTCCCTCTTAGAGGCAGAAGATCAAGTACTTTCCCGAGGCAACTGCTACCTTCAGGCCTATATTGGCCTCCATATCTTAAGATTCCAAAGCCAATTAGGTCTATGTCCCATACACACATAACTCTTCAGATATACACTTGCCTGTTTGGAAATGTTAATACAGTTCAGATTTTAATTCCATCTGTTGGTTTCAAAGGCCTTATGTATCCTTAAGTTGTCTTTGTAGACCTCTACTCTGATTATGCTGGTCTTACAATTTAATTTTCAAAAAATAATCCTCTTATTGCTAATGTATTATTCAGCCAACAAATACGTTTATAGTACATTTATGTACCAAATTTTATAGTTGCTTGAAATGCCTCATAGAAGCATAAAAAGGCCAAATTCCTGCTCTTAAGAAGCTGATTAACTACTGAGGAATTTCCAAGTTCTTAGGGTCATCTCACGTTTGTTTCCAAATGATAATCACCAGGTCCAAAAATGCTATTTTCAAACCACACAGCAGCAAAATTATACAGAAAAACACTGACTCAACAGCCCACAAGGAAGACAGGGTATCTTTTATCAGACAAATCATAATCACTCATTTCTAGTAGTGGGCTTCACCACTGAGTCCAAAGCCGAGATGAAAAGGAGCCAACTAAATGACGTCAGTGGGTACCTGGAGCTCTACCAAAGGAGAGGTCAACTACTGAGTGGTACCCAGGGATGGGTGGTAACTGAAGAGTTCCCTTATTTTTCATTAGTTTTTTCAGGAAGAATTCATATAATCCATGAGCTAAATTATAACAGAAAAGAAAACCTATCTTTTATCAGGGAAAAATGTAAGTGCTCAGGTAACAGCTAAATAAATACAAGTAGCTGAGCAGCAACTCAGGCTGCCTGAACTGGTTTTCACCTGTGTCACTCTGTTGTTGCATTTCCTGGTAGATTTTCAGCTACAAAGAGGAAGAGGAGGAGGAGGAAGGGGAAAAGGAGGAGGAAGCTGTTGTTAAAACAGAAGAATAAAAAGAGATCATAATATGTAAACATTCAGTTATATATTTTAGTTGAGGTTATTTTCTATTATGTGATTTTTTTCATTTCATACCATTGGTACCATAGTAAACATGCAGTTATTTTATCTTGCCTTTACCATTTTGCTTAGGCTGTCTCCCCACATATTCATTCTTCTAAAGTAGGAAACACTGGTCAGTATCTGTTCTAGTTACTTTTCTGTTGCTATGATAAAACACCATGACCAAAAGCAACCAGGGGAGGAAAGGCTTCATTATTTGGCCTGTCTGGCCTAGAGCTCACAGCAGTCCTTCTGTAAAATTACATTAAAGAGCCAGGCATAGTGGCACATGCCTTTAATTCCAGCACTCAGGAGGCAGAGTCAGGTGTATCTCTGTGAGTTCAAAGCCAGTCTGGTCTATATATCAAGTTCTAGGATAACCATAGCTATAATGAGAGACCCTGTCTCAAAACACATACACACACAAACCCAGAAAACAAAAACAAAAGAATTACACTGCAGACATGAATGACTATACCTAGCTTTTGAAATATACATATACATCAAAGACATATTCATATACATACACACACATTAAAGCAAAGGTCTCACTATGTATCTGAGATAAACTCATTTTATTTATGTATGTCACTGTGTACACATACATGCAGGTGCCCTCAAAAACCAGAAGTTGTTGGCCACCTGACACAGGTGCTGGGAACCAAACTCAGGTCCTCTGGAAGAGCAACAAATGCTGTCAACCACTGAGCCATCTCTCCAGTTCCCCCCAAACTCTCCCACCAAAACCAACTTTTAAAAAAATTGTATCTGAGTGTTTTGTTTGCATGTATATATGTACACCACTTGTATGCCTCGTACCCACAGAGGTCAAAAAAAGGAGTCAGATCCCCTGTAACTAGAATTACATATGGTTGTGAGCCACCATATCAGTTCTAGCAGACAGACCTGGGTCCTCAGAAAGAGTAGCCTATGCTCTTAACCACTGAGTCATCTCTCCAGCCCCAAAACTTAAAAGGAGAATTAAGTCAAGGAATCTGAACTTTTTTAGATCTCCTGATGTTTATGACAAAATGTTTTCTGTTCAAATTTTCTCACACTGTTTGGGGCCACCGCATCTCCCTTAGCAGCACTATTTCTTTCTTTGCTTTGTTGCAGTGTGGAGTTGAACCCAGCGCCTTTCACATATGAGTCAGGTGTTCTACCACCAGCCTGTATCCCAAGTCCCTAGATATTTTCACTTTAATCTTCACCAGAATAGATTAAAGATAATTTCTTATCTAAATCTGAAATCCCCCCACAATTCTACTTTTATCCAAGAATAAGCAAAAAATGCAGAAAGACTCTGAATTGCTTTTTGAGTCCTTGTACTCCTTCCCTTACACTCTGAACCTTTTAAATGACCAGCTTCTTAACATGGTTCTGGGGGAAAAAAACAAAAAAACAACTTTGATCCTCCAAGAATCACCTATGTTCAGAAGGAATTGTGGTGGAACAGAAGAAAGCAAACTCAACAGCAAGCAAGCTGGACTGGGACCTTGTTGTCCATGTTCTTGCTATTTGGCTCTAGCCAAGTAATTTTACTTCTCTGGGTCTCAATTTCCTTACTAAATGAGCACAAACTATCTATTTCAGAATTATCACAAAAATTAAACAAGAAGATATGCAGTGTTTTTAGAAATATGGTATATGATTTATACACTTTCAAATGATTGTCCTAATGTGATGGTACTAAATTACTTAATTCAAATTATCTTACATAAAACAATACCCAGAATTAGTCAACAAGAATCATTTTATATAAAAAAATATTTGGGTCAGCTTTCTATCTACTGCAATCTCCACCACTATAACCACACAACCTTCAGCTACCATTGCAAGACAACAAAAACCCATCGTGAGTGCTACCAAAACCGCTAAGTACAGTAATTACTTGATTCTCAAGATGATGACAATGGTCCCAAGTGCGGTGGCACACGCCTTTAATCCCAGCACTCTGGAGGCAGAAGCAGGCGGATCTCTGTGAGTTTCGAGGCCAGCCTAGTCTACAAAGACGGTCAGGACAGCCAGGGCTACACAGAGAAACCCTGTCTCAATCATGACAATGACAGAAATCTTCAGATCTGTTGGAGTACAAGCTGAATAGTCAGCCATGACAATAGTCTCTACAACAGAAGGCTTTTGGTCATTGTCCAGAAATGGACATACTCAGAGGTCTTTCTCTAGTTGCTGCTTTCTCACATTCCATTTATGAAAGAAACCCATGTCAACAAAAGAACTGAAAGAGTAAAGACAGTAAGCGTATTTTTAATTTTGGCTTTTGACATTTAGCCTTCTTGGCACTGATGCCTGGCAAGAGGCTCTAAGGAGGTGAAATTGTCTGAGGAGGAAAGTATGTTCCATGAAGTCTATCAACATGGTTCTTTTCTATTAAACAACAACAACAAAACATGTAGAGCCAGTGAGATGGCTCAGCCAAGCAAACCTGACCACCTGAATCTGACCCTCAGAATCCACATAAAGATGGAAGAAAGAATTGACTCCACAAAGCTGTCTTGTGACCGCCATTGCACACACTGTCAATGCACGCATGTGTAGACCCTCCAAATTAAAATAGATAAATTTGTTAAAGTGAGATTCCACCGATCGTGGTGGCTCATACTTTCAATCTTAACACTCAGGTGACAGAGGCAGGCATATCTCTGTGAGTCTGTAGCCAGCCTAGTTTACATTTCCAGTTCTAGGCCATCCAGGGCCACAGAGTAATGCCCTGTCTCAACAACAAAAACAAAGTATGGATTTCTCTAGGAAAGGAAGCAAAGTATCACTTACTAAGCAGTTATGGTCACACAGCATTACATGCTTTTAGTATATTATCTCCCAAGTCAAGTTATGAGGCAGATCTAAGTAAGTCCAGCAAGGCAAGAAGATCATGAGGTCAAGGCCAGTCTGGGCTACAAAGTGAGAGCCCACTTAAAAAGGTAAAAAGCCTTTAGGTTATGTGCCCTTTAGGTAACATGTCATTACGTGACAATGTCCAGCTCCAGGACCCTAATCTATCCAACTCTGAAAAGTTTTATTTATTTTGTTCTTTTGGTCAATCTACTTTTATAAAATGGCGAAAAAACCCAATTAATATCTTGATTCCAAAACAAACCAAGCAGGATATGGTGCCACACGCTTTTAATCCCAGCAGAGGCTGAGGTAGAGGCAGAGGCAGAGGCAGGCTGATGTCTGTGAGTTCCAGGCCAGCCAGAGCTACAGAGAGAGAGAGAGAGAGATGTGCACACACATACACACACATGCACAAACAAACGCTGCCTCAAAACAAAACAAAAGCAAACCCAACAAGTAAACACCCACCAAAATGATAACTGTTTCTGTCAGCAGATTGCTTTCCTGCCTTCTGGTAGATCTTTAAACCCAGGAATTCAGGGTGCTGATTGTTTGGGGGAGGTGCAGGGCAGAAGAGGTTAAATCTCAAAACTGATACCTGTTGATGTCCACAGAGTGCTGAGGCAGAAGAAAGTGTAAAGCAGGTAGAGGCTTCTTTGCGGCTTCACTGATGTCTGCCAACAATATCCTGGCAAAACCCAGGAAGTGGGACTTGGCTTGACTCCCAGTCTCTTCTCCATGGCCTTCCAGAGAGATGGAACCAGTACACTAGAAAGACAGGAAGAGAAGAAATTACATGCCAAGTAATTAATAATTGATTCCTGGAAATGTGGAATGCTAGAAATTGTGACAGATCAGGAGAAAGAGAAATTTCAAGTGTGTCTTTCAATGTTCATCCCTGCCAGTAAATGTTCAGCCTGAGCTTTGGCATAGCCTATAATTATCAGTGTAAAAACAGAGCAAGAGATATAAAATGAATCTGCTGTTAAAGTGAAACATCTTATATTCCATTATTGTCTAATCTAACAGAAAATCATCTACGTGACAGAATGGCAAAGAGCACCAACCTGAGAGAACAGCTTTGGTTTTCCACTTCTGCTTCCACTGACTGCTCTGTGATTGTGACCAAAGTACTTTGTTCTCTATGGAGAGGTTGGACTTCCTCTAAGTAATCATGATTACACAGCCCAGTCTTGCCATAGTTTTTCAAGGTGATTCTCTTTAGGCACAACAAGCACGGTCCCCACCAGCACTATCTTACAAATCCACCTGATTTACACTTTTATATTATCTCTCTGATCCAAGTCACTTGTAAATCCCTACTTCTTGCACACTTTCCCCCATATGTTTAACTTAGGCTCTGAGCTGGCTGCTCTGTAATGGAGCAGCTGTGAGTTCCAGTTGGGGAGAGGAGAATGACGCTCATATTCCAGAAGTTTCTTCTCTCTTATATAAAGCTTAACAACAAATGAGTTGACAAGGTTCTGAAAAAAAAAAAAAAAAAATTCAAAAATCTTTGTCATGGTATCTCAAACCGGAAGCCCTAGGCACTTGGAAAGCTAAGGCAGAATTTCTTAAATCCAAGACTTCAGGGTCAACCTAGACAATATATTGAGACATTGTCTCAAAAAAAAAAAAAAATTAAAAATCTTGCACCAGTGGTGGTGGTTCACAACTTTAATCCCAGCACCTGGGAGGCAGAGGCAAGTGGATCTCTGTGAGTTCAAGGCCAGGCTGTACAGAGCAAGCTCCAGAACAGCCAAGGCTCAGGGAAACCCTCTCTCAAAAAAAAAAAAAAAAAAAAATTAAAACTCTTCTGTCTTCAGCACAGGTAGACAACCCTAACCCTCACCTCCAGGCAGCCAGCCAGCATACAAGAAGACCAGCACTGCCTGGAGTGGATTCCAATACCAATGCCAGGAAATGAAGAGACACAAACATACCACACAGAATCAAGGCAATGCCTTTCACTGAGCATAGGCACCTGGAGGACTTTCTCTCTCTCATTTCCTTCCACCCATTCTTATTTCTAGTTTTCCTGTACATAAGGGAGCAGGGAGCAAGAAAAGAAGTGTGTGGGCCATAAGCACATGCAAAAGACTATAAAATAGAGCCTAAGAAACTATACCCAAAAACTTTTCCAGCCTCCCAGGCTGGAGCGTAGAGTATGCGTGTGTTCGTGAGTGTGTGTGTGGATCTTACCCAGCACATTTCTGCCTACCACAAAAGGATTTAAAACTAAAGGTGACTCAACACCTGTCATCAATATCCTGGCAGGTGGGTGGGAGAAGCAAAAAAGAAATGAACAGACTTTGAAAACAGGAGTAATAAACACCATTGGACTAGCAAACCGATTAGAAGTGCATGAAAGAGGCAGAGCTAATTTCATTTGCACTCCCAACCCTTTATTCGGCTGAAACCTACAATTGCCAATGGGCACAAACCACTGCTAGGGTCCAGTTTAAGGTTTGCTGACCAGAGGCAGGAACAACAAAACACTGCTAAGATCCAAAGTGTTTGTTATCAAATCAAAGAGTAACAGCCCAGGGAGAGAACACACCCCCACACAATACTTGACAAATGAAAATCTAGAAAAGCTCCCAGTAGTTCTGGCATTTAGGGCGTTACAAGTACACCCGAAATAAAAGCGCTCTGTTGCAGCAGCTGTTCAGACAGAGCAGGGGGTAATGTTTACTTAATACTTCAGGTTGATGGGGAATGTATCATAGTTCAGTCTGTCAGCTACATACGTGGAACTCCATTTATATACACAGCGATAAGATATGTTTGAATAACGACAGAGCACGTCTATTCAGCGAGTGTGAGTAATCAAGAATAAAGCTTTAAGGGGAGGGGCGGGGGAAGGAGTCTTAGATATTTGAGAAAGTTACAGAACAGACTGCCACGAATAGCTTTGCTTATATTTGCAGACACTGTTTTCCAAATAGCTGGAGAAATGAACAGATTGTTCTAGGAGGTCGTCTTTCCAACTTGTTCCCAGTTTCCAGTCTGTTAATCACAAGAAAGCACAAGGAAAGTCAGCTAATGCGCTTCTCCTGTCGGTTGGGCACAATCACCATGAGGTAAGAGCAGGCAAAGCATTCCTGGAACCCCGCCTGAGGTTTTCTATTTTCCTTCACTTTGCTTCCGTGCTCACTGCAGCCACTGCAGGACCCTCTAAGGGGCATAATTGTCAAAATTCTCAAGGAGGCGGGTTTCGCCAACATGCCCAACCCCGCCCCCTTTATTCTGTATCAACTTTTTTTTCTTTTGATTTCGATGGGGAGAGCATCAAACACCAGAGACAGCAACTCGGACCAGGCTGCGGAGGTCGAGGGTGTCACAAGGACAGCAGAACCTGGAGCCTGGTCTGTCAGTCTGTCAGGGAATGGAGGGAACTGCCCGACCGGGCCTGAGCCCCAAAGCGGCGGTTCAGTTAGGGACCGGCACCTGCAAGGCTAGAAGCAGCTGACTTGCCCTGGCCCGGCCAGGAGCGACGTCTCCGGGTCCCAACGCCAGGCCAGCGTACCCCGAGGCACCGCCCGTCCCGCCTCTGCCCCTCCCCTGAGCTCATGGTCCTCGGCCTGGCAGCCAGCCGCCCCGGCCACCTACCGGGGCTCAGGGCCACACAGAGGGGTGCCGGCTCTCGGCGGCCTCCGCCTCCTCCCGGTCCATGGGCTCGGGGACCCCCAACCTTCTCTCCCCTCACGCAGAGGAGGAGGAGGAGGAGGAGGAAGAGAAAGAAGGAAGTGCTGGCTCCCCACCCGGACAGCTCCCTCTTGCCTCAGACTCCCTGGACAGCGACCGCGGCCGGAAACGCCGCCTCCTCCCGCCTCCCCGGAGCTCAACCCGGAAACACACTCCTCTTGCTGATCCAGCCCTCCCGCCCCCACCCTCCGGAAGCGCAATTCCAGCCGCGAGCCCAAGGTGGGAGGAGGGGCAGTACTGAGGGGAGAGCTACGCACGAGCGAGTACGTCCGGGCCCTCGGCCTTTTGCCTCGAGCCCTCGCGGGGCGGCCTGCACTTTTCCTCCTGAGCGCGAGCGCCCGGGCCCCAGACTCGGGCAGTGCCCACAAGCAAGATGGCCGCAGCGGAGGCACCCCCCCTACTGCTCAGCGCCCTGCCGCGCTACTGGTTAGAGCGCGGAGTGAGGCCAGCGCGGATTGGTCGAGAGTAATGCGGGGGTGGGGGTGGAGCTGTGGCAGCCTAGAGCCAAGAGTGGGCAACGCGGCGTGAGCAGCGGCCCCAGGCTCCCAGAGCATCGCGCCCGGAGAAAGACTTCGCCGCTCGGGGCCGCAGCCTGGTGAGCTCAGCCCCCTTCAAGCCCTCCCCTGCATCTCAGCCGGAGCCTCTCCGAGCGGGCGCTGATCGATGCCGAGACTCCCCAGGGACCCTATCGCGACTCCATCGTACCATCCGCGACATCACCGTACCCTGTCGAGACTCCATTTTGTCACAGCCCCTTTCAGTAGCTATCTACCTATATATATATATATATATATATTTTAAAAATTTGCCCTATCATATTTGGGGGCTGTCCCCCTTCATGTCGTGATTTCGCTGTGATCTCCGTGACATCACCGCGCCATCGTGAAGTGTGATCTCATCGCCGCTCTGTCGTTCGACTTCATCAATGTCGTGTTGTGACCTGGCTGCGGCGGGACAGGTGGTGACCGCCGGGATCCCTTCTCCCCTTCTCATCTCTCCATCACTGCAGCCCCGCTTCGATTATCCGGCTTTTGGATTATGTTATCCTGGGAGCTACTCGAGCCCTCCTTCCTTCTCCAGCCAGTGCCGGCACCCACGGGCTGGTAGCGGGACGGGCAGGGAGAGTACGGGGAACACAAGGGGTTAATGCTGCCACTGCAGCTGCAGCTCCTGCACCTGCAGCCTCTGCCCGCGGGAGGGAAAGGAGAGAAGGCAAAGAGGCTGCGGGGGCGATTAAGAGCCCCGGCTGGAGGGGTGGGTCCTCGGGGGAGTCTTCAGAAACCTCTGGAGAGCTTGCCTTCTCACTTCTGCTGAAGCCAGTCTACTTTCTCTGAAGAAGGGAGGGGAAAGGGACCCTAGAATGTCCTTTTCTCTCTTGTCAGCGTGAGTCCGGATAATCGAACTTCACCCGTGTATGTTCTCATTTCCCCCTGTCTGTCCTCACCACTCACTCCCCATGTGCCTCCTGGAGAGAGATAAAACCCGGTATCTGGTGTCAGGGGCTGCCGAGCAGTGGGGCCAGCTTCTTCCCACTTCTAGACTGGTGAGGAGAGCTGTCCAGCTGAGGAGCAGCATGAGTGGTCGCCGTTTCCCACTTTTCTGGAGGTGACCTTGGACCAGGGTCTCTTCTTAATCCTAAAGAATTTGCAGGTCCGGCCTCTTAAAGGGGCTCCCCCAAGGGAGGTCAGTCATGAGGAAGCCACCCTTCCAAATCCACCCTCCCCTCCCTCTGTACTAATCCCTCCCTACATCCTCCACTTCCACCCCCGCCCCCGCCCCTCCTCTGCAGAGGGATGCTCAGTCCCTCTTGTGTTCACAGTTGGGGAAGGCGGGCATCATGGCCTCGGATTGTGAGCCAGCTCTGAACCAGGCAGAGAGCCGAAACCCCACCCTGGAGCGCTACCTGGGAGCCCTCCGTGAGGCCAAGAATGACAGCGAGCAGTTTGCAGCCCTGCTGCTAGTAAGGACCTGGCTGATAACTGGAAGGTGGGAGGGTTGCACAGAGGGCCCTTAAAGAATGGGGTCAGCAAGCCCCCAGGGATAGCTAAGTGGTAGTGGCAACCCAGAGGCACCAAAAAGGCCCAAGACCCCTACCTTTGTGCACCGTTCCCTTGGGAATGGGGGGAAGGGGAGGAGAGAGGTGAATAAGGCGGTAGCACTGGGACCACGGAGGAGGTTGCCTGGATTTGCTTTCTGGGGCGTCCCAGAGCAGATGGGAGGTGACTCAGAGGGTAACACAGCAGCAGGTTGTAACTAGCGCAGAGAACTTGAGGGCTGGGGTGGCTTTTCTTTGACCTGAAAGAGTAGCAGGACTGGAAGTAACTAGGGAGGTTCTGGGAGATGACCAGAGTGGCACTAGGTATGTTAAAAAGTAAAGGGTCTCAGTCCGCTAGAGGAACCCGAGCTGGGGACAGCAGAGCAGGAGCTGCAGTGCTTGGGGTGGGGGGGGGATGAGTTGGTGTGTGGGGGGTGAAGGGAGGAGGTAGTGCAGCAGTTGCTTGTTTGCCATGGCAACAGGGAGAAGGCTCTGGAGTCAAGGGCTCACACTGCAGCAGAGGAGGTGTTTAGGTGAAATGTGAGGGGAAATGTTTTGACATGCGGAGCAGCGAGACACAGGAGCCATTTCCCGTGAGAAGGTGGCGGAAATGGATCAGAGACTTCTCTAGAGACAAGTAGTTTGGGAAGGACACTGAAGCCTTAGAGGATTTTAAACACGAAGTTCTAAAGCCCCTTGCATCCCAGGTTGTGGGACTATGGCTTAATGGATTAGACACCAGGAGGCACTCCTCAGCTGGCCAGGTGGTCATTTGCCCAAGTGAGTAGTTAAGGCTCACTGGACCTCCTTTCCATGAGATAATTGTAGATAACATGGATCCCAGAGGTCATACCTGTCTGTCTCCAAGGAGAAACGAGGAGCTGGATGAAATGGCCCCAGAAAGGATCCCATTGCATAACCCATCTCTGCTGGCCCTCAGCGCCCGGGGAACAGGCTAGGGACAGTCTTTGCTACCTTTCCTTTCGTCCTGCTGATAGTGCCTTACCTCCCCCTCCCCCTTAGGTGACCAAGGCAGTCAAAGCAGGTGACATAGATGCCAAAACCCGGCGGCGGATCTTTGATGCCGTTGGCTTCACCTTTCCCAATCGACTCCTGACTACTAAGGAGGCACCTGATGGCTGCCCTGACCACGTTCTCCGGGCCTTGGGTGTGGCCCTGCTGGCCTGTTTCTGCAGTGACCCTGAACTAGCCAGCCACCCCCAGGTCCTGAACAAGATCCCCATCCTTAGCACGTTCCTCACAGCCCGGGGGGACCCCGATGACGCTGCCCGCCGCTCCATGATTGATGACACCTACCAGTGCCTGACAGCTGTTGCCGGCACACCCCGAGGGCCCCGGCACCTCATTGCTGGTGGCACAGTGTCTGCCCTGTGCCAGGCATACCTAGGGCATGGCTATGGCTTTGACCAGGCCCTGGCACTCCTGGTGGGGCTACTGGCTGCTGCAGAGACACAGTGCTGGAAGGAGGCGGAGCCCGACCTCCTGGCTGTGTTGCGAGGCCTCAGTGAGGATTTCCAGAGAGCTGAGGATGCCAGCAAGTTCGAGCTCTGCCAGCTGCTGCCCCTTTTTCTGCCCCCAACAACTGTGCCCCCTGAATGCCACCGGGATCTGCAGGCCGGGCTGGCGCGCATCCTAGGAAGCAAGTTGAGCTCCTGGCAGCGCAACCCTGCACTGAAGCTGGCAGCCCGCCTGGCTCATGCCTGTGGCTCCGACTGGATCCCAGTAGGCAGCTCTGGGAGCAAGTTCCTGGCCCTGCTGGTGAATCTGGCATGCGTGGAGGTGCGGCTGGCCCTGGAGGAGACAGGCACAGAGGTGAAGGAAGATGTGGTGACCGCCTGCTATGCCCTTATGGAGTTGGGGATCCAGGAGTGCACCCGCTGTGAGCAGTCCCTCCTGAAGGAGCCACAGAAGGTGCAGCTTGTGAGCATTATGAAGGAGGCCATTGGGGCCGTCATCCACTACCTGCTGCAGGTAAGGGTCCATTGGCCTGCGGAGGAAGCCGGGAGCGTAATGGGGTGACAGCGCAGCTGCACGGACATGCCGGCTGGTACTGTAGCAAGCACTCCAGGAGTAGTGTGTGGCCGAGCCTCCTTCCCTCTCCTCCACACAGGCACCATACCACACACCATATGTGCACTCTGATCACAGCACACACACACAACACAGTAACCACCCACTCAGATATATACTCTCCAGTACACATGCTCCACACATCACACACGAGATTGAAGCCGTCTACCCTGCTCGCTCTACACCGTTGCCTCACGTATAAAGATGTCTACTTGTTTACATGTCTTACGTGTAAACTGGTAGAATGCAGGAGAAAGGTGGGGGTGGGGGCAGGGAGTGTCCTGGTTTCTGCCTGTCGAGTTTCAGCTAAATCTGCTTTCCCCTACCATCTCCTTTACTCTGTATTTTTGAGGCCACCTCTTCTGGTCATTAGGACTCAGGCATGATTGGTCTCTCTAACGCCCTTCTTCAGGCCCTAGAGCTTTATATGCTCATGCTAAGCCCTGATTTAACCCAAAAGGGGGTGAGTCCTCAGTATTTTTTCTTCCCTTTCCCCTCAGTCCAGAGCCTCTCTAAGGAAATTTTTAGCTGTAGACCCCTAAGCTTCCCCTGGTCCCCTAGCCACCTTAGAGGTAGAGAATGGTGTGTGCCTCAAGCCTTTAAGCATTAGATATTCTGGGTGAGACCCGCTTGATTCGGTTGTCCACACTGAGGTCCTGCTAGTTGACCAGCCCCTGTGGGCTGAGTCCCTCCCATGTGCTAGGTTTTTGGGGAGAAGTAAACTGGGTGCCCCTCTTCTTGGTTTTAACTTACATTTATTTGTCTGTCTCTTAGATGGGGGAGGGGGGAGGGCCAGGGGGTGGCCAGTGCATGCATGACACAGCACATGTGTGGAGCTTGGAAGACGGATCAGTCCTGTCCTTTCACCATGTGATTCCTAGGAATCAAACTGGGGTTGTATAGCACCTGTACCCACTGAGCCATCTCACTAACCCTGGATGCCCATCTTTAGTGGGCATCCAGGCCAGAATGCCCTCTAGTTGCATTATTGGCAGGCTGGCAAGGCAGCCTGGGGTATCTGGTTCAGCTCTATTTCACTGGGGTTTTGTGACAACAGGTAGGGCCAGAGAAGCAGAAGGAGCCCTTTGTCTTCGCATCGGTGCGGATCCTGGGTGCCTGGCTGGCAGAGGAGACCTCATCCCTGCGTAAGGAGGTGTGCCAGCTGCTGCCCTTCCTCGTCCGCTATGCCAAGACACTGTATGAGGAGGCTGAGGAGGCCAATGACATTTCGCAGCAGGTGGCTAACTTGGCCATCTCCCCCACTACGCCAGGGCCCGCCTGGCCAGGGGATGCCCTCCGGTGAGTTTTTTGTTATGGCTTGTCCAGCCGGACCATTCCAAAGGAAAGGGTTTCCAGGAGTGGGGCCACATGCCTGTCATCCCTGCACTTAGGACGGTGAGGCAAGAATAAAAGTACCAGTCCCTCCAAGGCTGCGTAGACATAGCAGGATCCAGGCCCAGAAAGGGGGGAATAAAAGCAAAGAAAAAGAAAAGGATCACATAGGGGCTCCCTCTTACCCCTAAAGTGGGCTCCCTGCTAGGTCATGAGTGTTTTCTGGTTTTGAGGCTGCTCCCTACAGAACGCTTTAACTAGCAAGGGCCACTTGCCATCCCCCCAGATTTTTTTTTTTTTTTTTTTTAAACAGGGTCTCTTCATGTAGCCCTGGCTGGCCTCAGCCTCACAGAAATCTACCTACCTCTGCCTCCCTAGTGCTGGGCTTAAAATACACAGCACCATGCCAGGCTAATCCCCAGATTTTTATTAGAAATAGATCTTAGATTGCTGAGTATCTGCTAGATATACAAAGCCAGGTATTTTGCTATATACTCTTCTAGAACAATTTCATTTGGGCCACAAAGCAAATGCAACAGAAATTTCATCCCATTTTAAAAATAAAAACGACCAAGCTTGGTGATTCACACCTTTAATAGCAGCAACTGGGGAGGCTAAGGCAGGATTGCAGTGAGTCTGAAGTCACCCTGGGCTATAGAGTAAGACCCTGACTCAAAAATTATAAAGAAAAAAAAAATGATGGAAATAAGCCTCAGAGGTTGAGAAGCACCTAGGCCATAAGCGTACCATGTGGCAGAGACCCGAGCTCAGGTCACGTGACTTGGACATCCGAGCGCTACATTTTTGTAGGCAGGGTGCCGACAAAAGACACTGTTCTGCCCTTATCTCTTGCATCCTCATACTCATCTGTCTTTACGTGCGCAGGCTCCTCCTCCCCGGCTGGTGCCACTTGACTGTTGAAGATGGGCCCCGGGAGATCCTGATCAAGGAAGGAGCCCCCTCTCTTCTGTGCAAGTACTTCCTGCAGCAGTGGGAACTCACGTCTCCCGGCCACGACACTTCAGTACTGCCCGACAGCGTGGAGATCGGCCTGCAGACCTGCTGTCACATCTTCCTCAACCTGGTGGTCACTGCTCCAGGGCTGATCAAGTGAGGGGCATGGGAGAGGTTGGGAGGGGCTGCAAGGAAGCCAAGGGGACTGCCCCGCCGCCCCGTTCGCAACCTTCCCTCATCTTCCCTAAATCCGAGTGTTAGTGTAAGCGGATGTCCGGATAGACAAAGCCAGTGCCACTTGAGGGTTTGTTATATCCAGACCTTCAGGTCCCTGTCAGCTCCAGCCATCACTCATCGTAGCTACTTGGCATCTGGCCAACCCAGATGGCAGGGCTGAAAGTGAAAAGTTAACACTTCACCCTGCTGCGTAAAGTCCTGCCAAACCCTGGCCTGGTAAAGCTAGAAACCTCAGATCAGGTTTCCCACAGGGCTTGGTAGAGTCTGCAAACCTCTGCCTGCCCCATTCTCTGCTCCTTTTCTCCCTAGGCGCGATGCCTGCTTCACATCTCTCATGAACACTCTGATGACATCACTGCCCTCACTAGTGCAGCAACAAGGGAGACTGCTTCTGGCTGCCAATGTGGCCACCTTGGGCCTCCTAATGGCCCGGCTCCTTAGCACCTCTCCAGGTAAGCCTTGGGCACAGAACACCTGAGTGGGCTTGCTGTGCTCAGAACCTAAGTCTCTACTTTCAGAAAACAGTTTAGCAGAATTTTCCCATTGAGAGGCAATTTCTACAGTATTTCTCCATCCTCCACCCCCATCCTTCTTCCCAAAATGATAAGATTCTCTTCTTTTTAAAGATTTTTAAGGCAAGGCCTGGTGGGTGTTCAGTACAGACCTGTTCAGAGGCACAGGCATGGGCACCTGGAGTTCCTGGCAGCCCGAGAGCTCAGAATCCCGCGCCTTCAAGGCCGCGAGCCACAAACCCAGTTTGCTGCATTGAGGTTTTTACCACATAGTACCTCACCCCACTCAGGGACACACATCAGCACTACCCTCTGTGCACAGCTTCTCCCTGCCCTACCTCCCTCCGGCTGTGTGCAGGGGCGGGGCGTCCCCTCCAGCCCCTGACAGCCCACTTTGACCGTGGGTGTCTGCTTGGGTCCCTCTGTCCCCGCCTGTTCCCTCTGCCCCATCTGTCAGGTTGGAGGAACTGAGCAGATGCCTGAGAACAGGGTGTAATGTGCCCATACCCTCAGCTGCCTGTTTTCTGTGTGGGGATCCCAGCAGGGGACCCTACCGTGGGCAGGGGGACATATCTCTGGAACCCCTTGCACCTAGCCCCCAAGGAGGGTCACCGTCTGGACGCAGCCCTGGCTCTCCCACAAATGCTACCACACTAGTTGAACAGCTTCCTGGACATCTGAAGAGGGGGCTGTGAATCCCTGAATGGCAGGTGTGCCAGAGCTGGGTCACTGCTCACCAACCCCTCTGGTGCCCTCTTCTGGCCAGAAATCAAATTAGTTCATCTCAGCCTGGGGAGGGGCTTTGGGCCACCAGCTGTTGGGTCCCTGCTGTGGAAACCTGAGGAAGGCCCTTCTTACATCTTGAGATGAAGCTTACTCCTACCTCTTGCACATTTAGAAGTCGTAATGATGGAGTGTACCTAGATTATTTAATTCTCACAACAAAATGCTAAGATTGGCATGCCACTGGCTCCATCTTACAATGAAGAATCTGAAACCCAGAAAAGTTTAAACACCCAGCGTCACACAGTAAGTGTCAGAGGTAGGCCTTGAGCCAGGCAGTCTGAACCCAGGTGATCCTTCTGTTCCCTGAGTATGTCGGACAGGAGGGATGAGAGGCACTGGTCCAGTGTTTGCTTTGTGCCACTGTGTTCTCCATTCCTTTCAGCTCTCCAGGGAACCCCAGCCTCCCGAGGTTTCTTCGCAGCCGCCATCCTCTTTCTGTCACAGTCTCATGTGGCACGGGCCACCCCAGGCTCTGACCAGGCAGTGTTGGCCCTGTCTCCTGACTATGAGGGCATCTGGGCTGACTTGCAAGAGCTCTGGTTCCTGGGCATGCAGGCCTTCACAGGCTGTGTGCCACTCTTGCCCTGGCTGGCCCCTGCTGCCCTGCGCTCCCGCTGGCCACAGGAGCTGCTGCAGCTGCTAGGTAGTGTAAGCCCCAACTCCGTCAAGCCTGAGATGGTGGCTGCCTACCAGGGCGTGCTGGTAGAATTGGCCCGGGCTAACCGGCTGTGCCGGGAGGCCATGAGGCTGCAGGCCGGTGAAGAAACAGCCAGCCATTATCGCATGGCTGCCTTGGAGCAGTGCCTGTCAGAGCCCTGAGGGGCACCCAGTGGGAACAGACCCAGGGGCGGGCAGCGAGGTAAGGAGGGAGGAGGCATCTTCCCTGAAGCCCCCAAACTGGACCCCTTCTTCAGACTTCCCCCACAAACACCCCAGCTTCTGGCTTTTCTGAGGGCTAGGGCATTATGCCCACCTCTCAAGTATAAGAAACTACATCCTGCCCCCAGCTCCCTTGGGGCAGGGATTGGCTTGGAACAGAGGTTGGCCCCGCCAGGCCGGGGAAGGTTGGAGCAGCCCCCAGGAAGAGGGCAACTAAGTGTCATTATACCCAATGTCTGGCTCCCTTACAGGAGGGAGGTTCCAGGATAGGAGTGGGCTGGCAGGCACTGACTGCCTCAGCCCATGTGCCCTGCCGGCCAGGGCGTGGCCTCCCCAAGGCTGTGGTGCCCCTTTTGGCTCCCCTAGGTCCGCGCCCTTTAAATTGGCCATTTGGCTTTTGCCTGTGGTCCTCTTGGACAGAGAGTAGGCTCAGGCCATTGACATCACAGTTCTTCCTTTCAACTTTAGTGACCCGGGGTCCAAGTTGCCCCTATCCTTCCAGGGCAATTTGGAGCAGACAGACTAGTGGGGGGTGGGGAACCTCTTTCCACCTGCGCTTCCTTGAGGCGACCTAAGAGTCCTTGGTCCCAGGTCTCTTGAGCTTTTGTGTCATGTTGCGGCAGAATGAAGATGGGGGTTGGGGTTATTTATTTTGCTTGTCCTTATCCCTGCTTGGACACCTGAGCATCAGATCCCTGTGCCCCTGGTGCCATCTGGCCTGGCTGGAGCCAGGAACAGGAGGTTACACCACCCTAGAATCCGCATGTTTTCCCAGTGATTGCACTCCACTGCCACCGTGGTGCCTGGCTTCAACTCCCCTATCCCAGTCCCTGCTAAGACTCTTCTCTGCAGGGAGACGCGACTGGCGGCTCCAGCAGGAACTACCTTTTTGAACCTTTGGAGACCCGCATTCACCTGACCCCTGCTTCCCCCCCCCCCCCCCCCAGTGCGTTCTGTGATCGCCAAGTTCAAAGCTGTGCACATGTGGACACTCAATAAATGTTTATTGGTGATGAGAAGCCTCCTTTGTGGTCTGCCCTGCACTTACTCTGTGCCGATCGGAATCTTGACCTGCTCACCAGTATCTGTGGATGGCTGTGCAAAGCACATTTGCATTTATTCCTTTGAAAGCAATTCTCAGATAAACATGAGAAGACAAGCTAACCTGCACCACGCAGCTTACTATCCAGAGACAAAAAATGTAACATAAAGGTGTTAGCAATGACTGCTATGGAGGCCAAAGCAAAAGGTGCCTGAAATCTCAGTAGACTGTCTCAGTGGGCCACACATCCTCCTAAACGCTTAACATGTTCTCATGCATCTCCCCCAGGAGCTGGGAAGAAAGCGCCGTAGCTCTGGCTCTACACCCAGAGAAGTTTTAGACGCACCCTGCCATGGTATGACAGGGTCATAAACCCAAATGTCGATGTGGCCAGACCTGGTGGGGCTCTCAGGAGTGCTGTCCCTTCAGCAATTTGTTTTCAGGGTCATTCTTACCCTCCCATTAAAAAAAAAAAAAAAAAAAAAAAAAAAAAGTTACTGGGTATGTGGTTGAGGGTTGGGCACATGTCCTGTAGCACTTAGGAACTCTGGAGTTCTTTCTGCTCACCATTACGGGTTCTGGGAATAGACTTCAAGTCGCCAAGCTAATGTGGCAAGTAGCTCGCCCACTGAGCAATCTTACAGGCCATGTTTCAACTTCTAAAGTAAGCAGAAACCTCATGTCGCACGCCTTTCATCCCAGCACTTGGGGAGGTAGAGACAGGTGGATCTCTGAGTTTGAAGCCAGCCTGGTCTACAAAGTGAGTCTAGGACAGCCAAGGCTACACCGAGAAAGCCTGTCTTGAAAAACCAAAATAAATAAATAAAAGGGGAGGGGATTGTAAATCCTAGGTTTTTTTTATATGGAATCCAACTCAAACATTGAAAACATGATTTTCAATTAAGTCACTATTGGTCTAACAAAACACAGGCCAGATATGGCTTTCAAGCTACCAGCTGCTTACCTACGATCTGTGCCAAATAAGAAGAGGAAGGCCCGGGTACCCTTTGCTGTTCCAAGCTAGAGCCAAATCTGTCAGGTTGGAGCCAGAATAGACCCCTGGTCTATTCCATCTGCAGGCTCCATCTAGGCCCTCAAGCCATAAGCATTCACTGGGTACGTCCTGTTTCTTACCTGTGGACGGCTGTGCAAACCACATCTGCATTTCTTCACTTGAAAACAATTCTCAGATAAACATGAGAAGACAAGCTAACCTGCACCACGCAGCTTACTATCCAGAGACAAGCGATGTAACCTTTTAAATATGAGATCATGTCACAGGACCAGACTGCGGATTTTGGAGAGTTTGTATTTTAGAAAGATGGCTGGCTGGCTGCAAAAGGAACCTCTGGAGTTGGCATGTCTGTAACCCCAGCACTCTGGAGGCTAACTCACGAAGGAGTTTTGGGGGCCAACTTGGGCAATCTAGCAAGTGCAGGGAGACTAGGTGGGGAACGGAGCAAACGGGGAACTATCGAGGCAGGGTGGTGGTGGAACTAAGCCAGTGGTAATGGAAATGAGGGCGGTATAAGTGGGAGTTAGGAAATAGGACTTAGAAATTAATTACAAGTGAAGAGGAACAACGAATGGGGAAGCCGAGGGTGGGCCCAGATCACTGACTGTGACTGCTGTGTGGATAGCGGGACCACTTTGTCATGGGAAACACTGGAAGAGACGCAGGCTCGTGAAGAGATTTGTTAGGTAAATGGTTTGTGTTGCTCATGGGACATCGAAGAAGTAGTTTCCTCCCTTAGCCTAGAGCCTGGAAAGACGTTTGAGAGGATAACAGATTCGGGAGCAATCAATGTAGAGGTTCCTTAGAATCACGGAAGCGACAGATCATCTGGGGAAAGGAGAAGGGAAGGGCCACAAAGCAAATGATTACTGTCCATGGCTGCTGCCACTGCTCTCTTGCATGGCAAAGCCAGCAAAGCTGGAAAACACAAGGCAGGCAGAGTTCTGCTGAGTTCTGTCCTCTCACAAGGCATGGTGAGAGGGTTCCAGGCTCCAGAGCAGGCAGGGGCCTAAACTGAAAGTTGCAAGGCTGTGCTTGCTCTGGGTACTTCAGCTGAGTCCGAAATGAGTGCTGAGCTGCAGTGGTAAACTCCAACCACCAGATGGAGCCTCAGCATCTTTTGCCAGATTTCCCTTCCCAGCAAGCACTTGAAGACAGGGTCCCTTAGGAGGAGGAATGTGACTCTGTTGACAACGGAGGCCAAAAGTTTGCGGTGTTTTGTTTGTTTTTGTATTTTTTGTTTGTTTTTAAGAGAGGAGAAAATGTGAGCCTTGGAAGAGGAATAATCCAAGCATGTCAAATCAGAGTCCATGTGTATCTGAGCATGCACACCTGTGTACCAATGAATATCCTGTTTATGAATGTAGCTGTGCCTGCTGTGCCTCCATTTTCCCAGGGCTCTCTCTGTGCATACCCCAGGCTTCCATCCAAGTGCATGCACAAGGAACAAGCCATAAGAAATCGTCACCTGGGCCAGGCACAGTGGGGCACGCCTGTGATCCCAACACTGGGGGAGGGAGGGGGCAGGCGATCTCCATGAGTTGGAGGACAGCCTGGTCTACAAAGTGAATCCAGGACAGCCAGGACTACAGAGAGAAACCTTGTGAAGGAGGAGGAGGAAAAAGAGGAGGAGGAGGAGAAGGAAGAAAGAAGAAGAGGAAGAAGGAGGAGGAGGAGGAGGAGGAGGAGGAGGAGGAGGAGAAGAAGAAGAAGAAGAAGAAGAAGAAGAAGAAGAAGAAGAAGAAGAAGAAGAAGAAGAAGAAGAAGAAGAAGAAGAAATCGTCACCTCAATGCTTTACAGTCTAAAGAACCTTTGTCCCTGAAGCAGAAGGGTCTGAAACCCTGGTATTCCACAGCTCTACTGATCTCTAAAGAAGAAGTAGATCATGACGCACATGGCCCTCCCTGGAAGAAATAAATCAAATCGATCACTTGTCAGATGAGCTCCTCAGATTACAACTGGGTCCTACATATAGTTAACCTGAGTCATGTTCACTTAAGAGCCCTTCCAAAGAGTCCCTTAACCCACTTGGGAAATTGTAGTTATCTTTTCATTCGATTGTTTATTTAGTAGGCATTTGTTGGCTGCCTGACATGCACCAAGAAAAGTACTAGATACCCTTCCCACTTTTTTTTTAAGAGTCATTTCTTGTTTTATGTGTTCTGCCAGCATCATATCTGTGCATCACATGGGTGCAGTGCCAGTGGCAGCCAGAAGAGGGCGTCAGATCACCCGGAACTGGAGTTACAGTGGTGGTTCTTGCCATGTGGGTGCTGGGAATGGAACCTGGCTCCTCTGGAAGACCAGCCAGTGCTCTTAACCCCTGAGACTTCTCTCCAGCCCCTCCTTTAGACTTCTTGTGAAGTGACTCACAGAGCAGGAAAGGAAAAGTAACCACAAGACCTAGAATGTCAGCTAGTGAGTTTTGTTCTTGGAGTGGGCCATGCTGGTGGATCCCAGAAGCAGTTTCGACAGGGAAGGGGCATGGTCCCCTTCCACGCTGAACAGAGCAGTTGGAAGTGAATCACAAGAAACTCAGGCCACTTGTAAGAGTATTTGTTGCCAGGGCCTACACAGTGCAACCTAGGTCACTTTAGGGATTAGTAAAACAGATTGCAGGACTCTAATATTGCTGGTTCAGCAGGTCTGCGGTAGTCTCAAAATGTCATTGGTGATGACCGACCAGGTATCACACTTCGAGACTTATGTCTATGAAGAAGGGAGTAAGGAAGCTTAAGGCCCTGAGAAAGGGGTGCCATGTGCTTTCTGAGGTACCTGCTCAGTCTCTTCCACGGTGGATGTTTATGGATTATAAGTAGAAACACTCAGGCTTTGGTGTGGTGTTTCATGCCTGTAATCCCAGCACCTGCGAAGCCGAAGGAGACAGTTCATGAGTCCTAGGCTGGTCTGAGCTACATAGTGACACCCTGTTCCATAAGCAAAGACAAAAACAAAGACAAAACCCAAGAAAATTGACAAGGTTTAAAGTTAAAGTGTGCGGTGTCATGTATGGTGCTGCAGAATTCAGGAGGATAAGCAGGTGGGGGTCGGGATGGCGGAGGAGAAGTGAGTTCAGCTTTAACTTGGAAACGTGGAGAGCGAACTGCAACTTTGCTACTGTTATGAACTGTACTGTAAATGTCTGTTTTCCCATGGCCATTTGACTCCCCTAAAGGAAACCCACAGGTTGAGAACCACTGTCCTAATGGATCATCCAGTTGGCACCTGTGTGGTTTTGAATCTAATCAGACTGACAGTCTAGGGGGGGACACATTTAGGGATAACAGGGAGGCAAAGGGTCATTAGACATGGAGAGGGATGAACTTGCTCCTGAAGAAGGTAGACAGGAGATACCAAGCCTGATGACCTGAGTTTAATTTCCAGAACCTATGAAAAGAGAGAACCAAGTGCTTTGAGTTGTCCTCTGGCTCTAAAGGACACACACACACACACACACACACACACACACACACACACATTTAAAAACAAGGTAGAACAGGAAGAGATAGAAGCTGCTCTGACCATGAACAACTGACATTAAGATTGGAAATTATGGAGGCTGGAGAGGTGGCCCAGTGATTAGGAGCACTGGCTGCTCTTTCAGAGGACCTGGGTTCAATTCCCAGCTCCCAAATGGCAGCTCACAGCTGTCTGTAACTCCAGTTCCAGGGGACCTAACACCCTCATACAGACATACATGCAGGTAAAACACTAAAGCACATAAAATTAAAATTTGGAAAAAAAAAAAAAAAAGAATGGGCATGATGAAGGCGATGAAAACAAAAAGAAAAATGTCTCCTCCCTAGGCTGTCGGTGTTGTAGACGGGATTAATATTTACTATTGATGTATCTTCTGGTAAAGCTGCTGTTAATTCTAAACAGCTGTATAACCCAATCACCACACAGAGACTATGATTTATTTAATTAACCTAGAACACATCGCTGGGCAATAGTTACTCCACCCTAAACCTCCAAGCCCGCATGGTTTCCTAACATTTAGATTTCCCACATTATACTTGCTTTTAGTGATATATTAGGTCCAGGCCATCTCTCCACCTCGTTCCAAGATCTCTGCTCCTGCCTCTGTTCTCCCAGCTCTCTTCTGCCCTTCTCTCTTCCTCCCACCTTCCTATCCTCTGGCTCCTCCCTCTCTTCCTACTTCCTTTCTATTGCTCAACATTGTGGCTAGCTGCTTTATTTTGGCATGTTTACGAGGTTGAGACAGGTGATGTTTAGAGTAAGTATCACAGTGCAGTGTCCGGATTGAAACCAGAGGGTGGGGGAGAGAAATCAGCATTTGAATGAAGAAGGGTAAAAAGTGTGTACATTCCGAAAGGGCATTACTCCAACATGTCAGCTTTTTAATTCTTATTGGCCTTAGCACTTTTTCCAGTCGCCTTTCTTTAATCTCCATCTCTGCTTCTCAGGACAGAAGGGTTACATTTGGGGAGAAAAGAAGAGGAATTGGCGGAAGAGATTAGGGCATGCTTGACAGACAGACAGCACCTGCCATGGCAACACCCTAGCACATAGATTGTGCAGGAGTGTAACCGTGCACCCCTTCTTCCCCGGGTCAGCTACAAACCCAGCCATTTTCGGGTCACAGGTTGGTTACAGCCAGGCCAGGCTTCTGTGGCTCCGGAAACGTTCTGTTCCTCTCTGAAGTGGAGATGTGCCACACTCCGACTTCCTCTGACTAGGTCCTGTCTCCAGCGTCCCGGGATCGCGGCTTGGCATCGAGGGCTACCAGCTCAGGAAGTCCGAGGAGAAGCGAGCATCTTCAAAGCACTTTTGATCCAAAGCCGTGGCGGAGAGACTGTAACACGGCCTCCCACACGTGCGCATGCTGACACAAGCGTGCACACGAGCGGATGGCCTTGAGTTTGCCGCTCACCAGTGTCTCCCATTCACCCCTGGCTGGTCGGAGAAAAGGCTGAGGCCGTATAAAGGGGGGGGGGGGGG
>NW_026591598.1:5718356-5735330 GCF_907164565.1 Psammomys obesus | reverse complement strand
GGCGCCGCCCGCCCGCGCCCTGGGCCTCGACCCGCGCCGGGACTACGCCGCCGCCGCCGCCGCCGCCGCGGTGCCCCGACTCCTGCACAGCCTGGCCGACGGCGCGCACGGCCTGGCGGAGGCGCCCCTCGGTCTTCCGGGCCTGGCGGCGGCGCCCGGCCTGGAGGAGCTGCAGGTAAGACCGGAGGGGAGGCCCCCCGGGGTGGGACCGGATGTGCGATTTAGCATCCCGGCTGGACCCAAAAGGTGGCCGAAGCAGGAGTCTGGGACTCTCCTCCCAGCCCGCAACTTTCCACGGATGCCTCCGGACAGGGGCCCCCGCGTTGGGTGCTGCCCGGCCCAGAGTACTTGCGCCGTGCCTGAATGGCGACGGCCCGCGCTGAATCACTTCTGTCTCTCCCCACTGCGGGGTTGAGCCACGGTGGGCATCCATGCCCAGCCCCAGTGCGCCGGGGCAGCCCGGCCTGGGATTAGGAGAGGCGCAGCGGTTGTCTGTGTAAGGCAAGGCGATCACCCAGGCAGGGCTACAGCTTGGGCGCAGATGGTGCCGAGCCCAGGCGATTCCTGGTCACGCCCGGTAGCCGCCTCAGGCAGCCGGTGGTGCGCGTAGGGCGGAACAGACTTGGACGAGGGGTAGCCCGAACTTGGGAAGCGACAGCTGACTAGGTCCACGCTTGGGCCCTCGCTGCCACCCTCTTCTATTTGCAGGCGATAGATGACCCGGCAATGAGTCTCCTGGACCAATCCGTGATCAAGAAAGGTAAGGAGTGGTGTGCAGCTTCAGGGCAGAGCCAGGCGTGAGGGTGCAGGCCCTCCCTGGTGGTTGTTTCCCGTGCGTCGCCAGGCTCAGTGGCCTCGGTACATCCTTCCTCGCCTATTGGCAGTGGCGCTGGCTGGATGATTTTGCTCAGGAGTTTGCCGCCCGAGGTGGGTCCCGGCACCATCTAGGCTACAACTCCTTGGCCTCTCTTCTCGGGAGGGAGGGAGTCCTTGTGGATCGGGAGTCGATCTGCAGAACGAGTTAAACCACTTCCCTGTTTCCTAAGAAATGGGAATGGGAGCGCTGTTCCCACAGATTTTGTTCAATGGTTTCCACTTTATTGAGCTTCGACCTTTTGGAGCCTGGCAAATGCTTGCTTCACCTTTCTTCCCAGTAGAACCTGGATGGGGGCGAGGGGGGTTGGGGAGCTTGCATCTCCCCCACCTCCCAGAGCAGGGGATTTTCTTTCAAGTGAAGCCTCAAGTGAAGCATTTAAGATTACAGGACGTGACTGGTGTGTGATGGGCTCTGGGTTCCGGGTCAGGCCCGCTGACTCCGGAGGTGTCTGTGTTGCTGCTGAGCTCAGGGTCCTGTGCGGACTGGATGTTCCTTTTCTAGACAGCAGAGAGTTTCTCCGTGTCTGTTGTTGTGACTCTATTTGTGATTTCTATCTGTGTATGTTGGGACGTAGTTCTGGGTTTGGGGTTCTCCGTATACCTAACATGCGTCCTAGAATTTTGTCATTTGGTATTTGAGGTGTTCTAAGAATATAAGGGCCTCTCCTTGGTGAGTTTTGTTTTTTTTTTTTTTTTTTTTTTTTTTTTTTTTTTTTTTTTTTTTTTTTGCCTCCATACCTGTTTGTCTTTTTGAATCAGTAAAAAGGCAGGAGTGTGAGACACCCCTTGAGTAGATTTTCAGGCCTAACGACCAAGTTCTGACCATGCCAAGGAGAGGAGAGGTGAGAAAGAGGCAGATTAGACAGAAAGAGAGAGACCCAGGCCTTGGGCAAGCTCCGTAGATTTGGGGTGGGTGCCCAAAGGAATTCAGAGGCACACGGGAGCCTGTAGTGCCCGAGGGCAGGCGCACCTCCCGCAGGATTTGGCTGGAGCTGTTTTTCAAACAAGTGAATTCAAGCCCAGGCTGTTTGCCCTGCTTAGGCTCTCAGGGGAGGCTTGTGGTGGGAGTGGAGATGGTGGAAGGGGCTGGACTTCCAGGAACTAGAGCTAGGTATGGAGTTTGGGGCATGAGAGAACACACCTCCCAGAACTTGGGGAATCTGGGACAGTCACCAGAAGCTGGGAGCACAAGGGAAGATGCTGGGGACCCGCCGTGTAGCTCACCAGCGCTTTGCTATCAGCACTCTGTTGGTTTCCTGGAAGCTCTTGCTTTGACCTGGTAGAAGGGAAAGCTGGATCTGGAGTCTTCAATAACCTGCCCCTGGGCTTTTCGCAAACCCTCAGATCCTGGCTCCTGCGCAGGCTCAGGGGCAGGAAACCCAGGTTCACTGACTCCTAGAGAGTCCCAAACTCTGAGTCTTAGGAAGGAGCTCCGGGGTCTGAGTGCTTTAGGTCGTAGGTTCCCGGGGCCTGCCGGGCTGCCCAGATCCGGACGTGCACACCTGGGAGGCAGCAGTGGCTTGCTGGTCTGTGGCCACCAGACGCGAGCTGAGGCGCCCACAGAAACTAAATCAGACTGAGGGGAGTCACAGCCTGAGGCCCTGCAGCAACCGCGAGAAGGTGAGGAGGGAGGAAACAGACCCGGGACAATCCGCGGAAGGAAGAGCTTGGATCCGCGGCGAGCTCGGCCGTCTGGCGCCCAGCGGGGCTGTGAGAGAGAGTGAGAGAGAGAGAGAGAGAGAGAGAGAGAGAGAGAGAGAGAGAGAGAGAGAGAGAGAAGGGGGTCGTTGCCCCGGGACAGCGGGCTCCCACGGTCCACCCCAAGAGGAGCGGCTTCGGCGAGGCAGGCAGCGCTACCACCAGATCCCATTCCCCAGGGGAGCCCCGCGACGCCCAGTCTGGTTTTGGTTTTGCCGGGTTCTCCACGGTGAGCGCGGGACCTGGCTTCGCTGCTTGGGCGGCCATCGGCGGCGGGTCAGCACCGGCGCTGGTCCTCGGGCCCTTCCCGCGAGGCCGGGTGGTTTCCGAAGACCCTGGACGCTGTTCTGCGCGGTGAGCAATCGCCCACCGCTCGGTCTCCGAGTCCCGAAGCCTCCCGGCGCGAAGGGACCCTGCAACCTTGCGACCCCCGCCCCCCCCCCCCCCCGCAGAAGCCGTCCTCCTCCTGGGGATGGAGGGAAGCCTCCCGCGTGCATCTCACCAGGGTTTCGGGGCACTGGCGCCTGCACAGTCTCCCAAGCCAGATCTCGGCGGCCCACAGGCCCTCGTCCCGGAGGGGAAGGAGGTAGGGCGCCTCCGCCGGCCCCTCCCCTGCGCCGCGACTTCTCGGTCAGCCCGCGGCCGCTACCGCGAGGAAACCCGAGGGCGAAGGAGTAGCGCTCGATTTTGGGCGCCCAGAGGGGACTCGGGGGAGATGGCGCTGTGCCCGCCTGTTCAGGGCGTCTTAGGCGCGCACAGGGGAGGCGGCCCGCTCCCGAGGCTGGAGGCCTCCCGAAGGACAGGCTTCTGCAGGGGGCTCAGTGGGCGTCTGTAAAGGAGTGCCGGGTTTTGAAGTCTGAGCGCACCGGGACAGTTACTCCGTCGCACTAAGCACAGACTGCACAAGCGCCTGGGGGGGGGGGGGGGGGACGCTGTGAAGGTTAAAAATGGGGCGATGTGGAGATTAGAGATGAGATACGGCTGGGTTTTAGGTTAGAGACGAGCTGGAGAAGAGAGGTTTGGGGGTGAGACTGGAGAGACATCCGTCCCTACTTCCGGAAGACAGTTGCTGGGGGCCTGACTGGGTCTCAAGGGCTCTCCCGAATAAAGATGGAAGGAAGCAGACACCCTCCCCTCTGCTCTCTTCAGCTCTGGGGAAGGTTCAGAAGTGAGGCTAGGGGCTGGGCCCGGCAGTACAGGCCTCGAGAGGAGGGAGGGGAGCACCCGGCTCCCTAATGGGGTGTTTAAAAGCCTACTAACCAATCAAGACGAGTAAAATATTTTAATTTTTTGATAGTTTCACGTATGTATATAACGACCGGGTGCGCTGGTGCACGCCTGTAATCCCAGCACTCAGGGAGATAGAGGCAGGAGGATCTGTGTGAGTTCGAGGCCAGCCTAATCTACAAGGCGAGTCAGGATAGGCAGGGCTACAGAGAGAAACCCTGTCACTAAAAACCAAACCAAACCAAACCAAAATACATGAAGGTAATGAATTTCTCTCACCCCCCTCCCACTCCTGCTGAAACCTTTCTCTCCCAAACACCCCGTCTTACTTCCGGTCTCTCCTTTCCTCTCTTTTCTACTCGGTTCAGTGATGATTGCCTGCGGGAGCGTACGTGTAGTGTGTTATCTTCGCACCGCTGCTATACCGCTGCCCAGCAACCATTCACTACCCATAGTCCTTGAGACGACAGATGTGGGTTTGTAACTCGCGGGCCCCTCCTACCTTTGTAAAAGCACTTTTATTTTTTACATTTTTATCCTTTTCTGCATGGATGTGTAGGTGAGTGTGAAAGGACAACTTACAGGAGGAGCATCTCTCCTTCTGTCTTCATGTGGGTTTCAGGGAGCAAACTCAGGCGCTCAGGCTGGACAACAAGCACCTTTATCTGCTGAGCCATCTCCCGGGCCCCATAAGTAGTATCTGAATATGTTATTTAAAAATTGAGACTAGTGGGGCGGTGGTGGCTCACACTTTTAATCCCAGCAATCAGGAAGCAGAGGCAGGGGGAATCTCTTGAGTTCTAGGCCAGCCTGGTCTACAGAAGTGAGTTCCAGGACAGCCAGGGCTACACAAAAAACTGTTTCTCAAAACAATTAATAATAATAATAATAATAATAATAATAATAATAATAATAATTGAGAATAATGGAAACAGATCCATGATGAACTATTCAGTTTTCATGTAAAGTTAGAATCTAGCCCAGCATTTCCACAGCTCTTCTTCATTTGCCTGCTAGGAATTTCACCCCATAAGGAAACGGAAAGAAACATTGCCTATATAGAAATAATTTTAAATTTACTCAAGGATAACAGGGGCCATGGAGTATGTGAGGATTTAAGGTGTGTGCCTTTATCACCCAGGCCAATTAAATGGTTTTCATTTTATTTATCGATCTTTCTGTCTGTCTATCTAGTGTCTGTAAGGTCAGAGAACAGCTTGTGGAAGTTGGTCCTCTCCTTCCGCCATGTGAGTTAAAGGGATCACATCCAGGTCACCAGGAGCAGTGGCAAACACCTTCCTCCTGAGCTACTTACCTCTGATTTAATGGGTTTTAATAAATGTATAGAATAGTATGACCGCTACCACCCTCCCTCTGAGACATCTGTTACCCTTGAAGTTCCTTCATTCCTATCTGTAGTAATCTGTAGTTAATCTTCATTCTTGCCTCAAGCCTTATGCAATGCTTGATCTGCTTTTGTTCCATAAATTTGCATTGCACATTCAGGACCTGCCCTATAGAGAGGAAACTATACAGACCTTTGCATCTAGGTTCTTTTAGCAAATGTTTTTAGGGTTTGTCTCAACTCTAACATCTGTCAGTTATTGGGTTTGGTTTTTTGTTTGGGTTTTTATATACTATTGCCCTGAATGGCTTTCATTTTAACCTTCTTTTGGGGGACTGGAAAGATGACCCAGTTGTTGAGACCTCTTGCAGAAGTCCAGAGTGTGATTCTGCACAGCCAACCGTAATTCCAATTCCAAGGCATCCAAAGTCCTCTTCAGACTCCCTCAGCACCAGGCACGCAGGTGGTACACATACTTGCATGTAAGCAAAACATTCATTCACAAAAGAAGTTAAACAAGCCAGGCATGGTGGCACATACCTTTGATTCCAGCACTTAGGAGACAGAGACAGTGGATCTCTGTGAATTTGAGGCCAGCCTGGTCTACATAGTGAGTTCCAGCACAGCCAGGGCTACAAAGTGAGACCTTATCTAGAAAAAAACAAAACAAGGCTGGAGAGATGGCTCAGTGGTTAGGAGCACTGACTGTTCTTCCAGAAGACCCAAGTTCAATTCCCAGCACCCACATGGCGGCTTACAACTGTCAGTAATGTCAGTTCCAGGGGATCTGACAGATCCTCACACAGACAAAATGTCAATGCACATAAAAATCAATAGATTTTTTTTTAAAAGAAAAAAAAAAAAAAACCAACCAACTAACCAATCAAACAACAATCCAAGAAGTTTAAATAATTAAACCTTCTTTTTAAAGATTTAATTATTGATGTGTATGAATGTTTTTCTTGCATGTGTATGCCTGTGGAGGTCATAAGGTATAGGATCCCCTGGAATTGGAGAAATGAATGGTTGTCAGCCACCATCCTAGGACCTGGGGATCAAACACCAGACCTCTGTAAGAATAGCAAGTATTCCAAAACACTGAGCTCTCTCTCTAACCCCTGATAGATTTTTCTTCTTTGGTGAGGTGCTCTGAGTCAAATCCCCTTTTTGTTTGTTATAAATTATGGTGCTATAGACATTCATACATGTGCCTTTGTGTAGACATGATTTTCCTGCTCTTGGGGAAATTCCTAGGAATGAAATTGCTGTACTATGTGGTCCATTTTATTTATTGTCAGGTGACTGTGCATGTGTGTGTGTGTGTTTGTGTACGTGTGCACGCACATTGTGGGAGCACAGTTAGAGGAGAATTTTCTGCAACTGAAAAGTCCTTTCCCTATGTTGGCACTGGGGATTAAACTCAGGTCCTTATGTTCAGCGGAGAGTGCCTTTTATCCATTGAGCCTTCTCTTGAGCCCCTGGTCCACTTCTGTTTGTTAAGAAACTCCCAAAAAGTGGAGTCCATCTAAGGAAGGATAGAAGGGAGAGGGGATGGGGTAGAGAGAAGGAAGGAGGGAGAGGAAGGCTCAGGCATTTTCTGAAGTTGTTGAGCTATTTTACATTCCTACTAGGCATGTGTGGGTGCTGCAGTTTCTCCACACCCTCACACCTCATATTGTCTTCTGTGTTATAGCCGTCTAATGTCTCCATAGTGCTTTAATTTGTGTTTTCCTGATGACTAATGATGTTGAACATTTTTTCACCTGTTTATTGACCAGTTATCTTATTCTTTGTTTGTTTTTTTCCAGACAGGGTTTCTCTTTGTAGCCCTAGCTGTCTTGAAACTCGCTCTGTAGACCAGGCTAGCTTTTTTCTGCCTACTTCTGCCTCCCGAGTGCTGGGATTAAAGACATGCACCACCACCATCTAGCTAGTTACCTTATTCTGTATATATATAACTATCTTCCTATAGATAGATAGATAGATATATTCCAATCTATGATTTTTCCCTTTCTTTTCCCTTCTTCCTCCTCTTTTATTTTTTATTTTTTTATTTTGGAGCTTGAGTTCAAGGTCTTGTATACTCAGCCAAAGCTCTGTGACAAGGCTGAATGTTCTTCCCTGGGCCTTTGGTTCATTTAAGATTTATTACACGTATATGTATGTGTATGCATATGTGTGTATCTATACACAAATGCTGGTGACCCTGAAGGCCAGAGGCATTAGATTTCCTAAGCCAAAGTTACAGGCAGCTGTGAGACAACCAATATGGCGCTCGGAATCAAATCCTGGCCTTCTGGAAAAGCAGTGTATCCTCTTAACATATGAGCTGTCTCTCCGGTCCCAAAGACCTAGGTTTGTGTTGTTGCTGTTGTTGTTTTGAAACAGAGTTTCTCTATTTGCTTAATTTGAGGTACCAAACTTTAGAATTTTAATGATATCCAATTTATAACTGTTTACTCTTATATGCTGTATTTTGGGTTATTGTAGCGAGGAATTCTTTGCTTACCTAAAAGTCTTGAAAATTTTTGTTCTATATTTTCTTCCAGAAGTATTGTAACTTTAGCATACTTTCTAGAAGAGTGTTGCAATCCTAACACTCAGTAGCCAGACCATGCCTACTTCTTGGATGAAAGATTTGGATGGGTATGTCTTGTCTAACAGGTTGAGTAACTAGGAGCCCTTGTATTGCTGAGGTGTGTGTGTGTGTGTGTGTGTGTGTGTGTGTGTGTGTGTGTGTGTATGTGTATGTGTGTGTTAGGAATAAATGAATGGCTTCATTAATTCATGCATGACTGAGGAACACCAGGGTTAGAGTATAGAGTACTTTGCCTTTAGGAGTCATTGTGCTAGTGTCTGACTTGTGGGTATGGGAGACAAACAGCAAGTCATGTGCAGTCTCACCCTTGTGGCTATACCTATGCTGACAGCATATTGACTTTTAGTTTGTTTTTGTTTTGTTTTGTTTTGTTTCATTTGAGACATGGTTGTACTATATAACTCTGGCTGGCCTTGAACTCACAGATATCAGCTTGCTTCTGCCTCCTGAGTGCTGGGATCAAAGGCATGCGCCACTATGCCCAGCAGGGCACACTGTTCTTGTGCACAGTTGTTTTGTAACAAATGTTAAGTGCTCCAGAAAGCCTTGTTCTTTCTCCCAGCTCACAGGGCCTGGCCTTAGGAGATACCTGGCTTAAATAACAGCTGTGTGGAAGAGAAAAATTCCAGCCTTCTGGCTCTCCTGACACCTCCCTCTGGCTAGTAGTCTTGGAGGGAGGACAGAGGTCAGATGACAACTTTTGGGAGTCAGTTCTTACATTCTGCCTTCTTGAGACTCTCTGGTTTCTTCTTTCTTTCTCTTTGTTTGTTTGTTTTGTATTTTCAAGACGGTCTCACTATGTAACTCTGGCTGTCCTGGAACCCATTAGGTAGACCAAGCTGGCCTTGAACTCACGATGATTCACTTGCCTCTGCTTCCCAAGGCCTGGTTTCTGCTGCTTCACAGCAAACTCCAAGTTAGCTGGCCCATAAGCTTCCAGCTGATTCTTCTAGTTAGCCATTAGGGTGCTGAGAGTACAGATGTGTGCTACTGCATCCAGGTCTTTCCATAGGCTCTGAGAATCAAACTCAGGTCATCAGACTTGTACCAAAACCACTTTTATCCACTGAGCCATCTTGCCAGGCTACAGTTTTCATTTTTTTAAAAAATATTTATTTATTTATTATGCATACAGTGTTCTCCCTGCATGTGTGCCTGTACACCAGAAGAGGGCACCAGATCTCACTACAGATGGTTATGAGCCACCATGTGGTTGCTGGGAATTGAACTCAGGACCTTTGGAAGAACAGCCAGTGCGCTTAACCACTGAGCCATCTCTCCAGGCCCCAGTTGTTTTTTTGTTTTTTGTTTTTTGTTTTTTTAAAGTCAAGCTTGATGTTCAAAATATAGAACAATGTTCACTTCCATGACAAACATATATGTGGTCACGAGAGCACTAAAGCAATCAAGCTACAGAATAGCTCTATTACCCCAGGTCCTCTCAGGACAGACGATAGAGGTGGCAAGATACTCTCTCTCTCTCTCTCTCTCTGTCTGTCTGGAGGCGTGGAGAGTGGGACACCAGGACAAGGGTTCCCCACTTGCATGTCCTTCCTCATTCTGGAAGATGGTCGAGATCAGGTGAGCACAGGGACAGAGTAGCTCTGCTTTCATCTACAACTTTGAAATCCTGTTCATTGTTGATTTTGCTTTTCTTTTTCATCATAGGTGATCATGTTCACTTTTATTTTAAAGATTATCAGGACCACAGGTGTAGCGGCATATGCCTTTAGTCTCAGCACTCAGAGGCAGGTGGATCTCTGTAATTTCAAGATCATCCTGGTCTACATATCAAGTTCCAGACCATCTAGTACGGTGAGACCCTGCCTCAGAAAATAAATCATCAGGAGCCAGGGAGATGGCTCAGCAGGTAAAGGTGCTACTACTAAACCTGCTGACTTGAGTTGGATCCCTAGGGAGGAGAGAAGCAGCTCCTGAAAGTTGTCCTCTGACCTCTACACACATGTAAGTGCACACAATAAACAAAGATGTAAAACACTAGCCAGGTGTTTTCCTATGTATTACATAGGGAACCAAGTGATTTAGTAAGACCCTTTTCTAAACAAACAAACAAACAAACAAACAAATAAATAAATGGATGAGTGGGAATATAGGACAGTGGCAACATGTTTGCTTAGCATTTGTGGGGGCCTGGGTTAGACCTTCAAGACTTGGGGTGGAAAACATCTGCATGGTGGCCATCGTCCTCCCAGTTCCAGTTCCAAGAGCACCTTTTCCACACACATTTTTTCCACATTCACTTACGGCCACCTGGGCCAAGGCCAAGCTCCCATAGACTCCTCGTTAGTAGGGAGATAGCTGTGGAAACAGACAAGAGCACTGACAGCTGTGGGGATGGGGACAGGTATGCAAGGGGCTGACATGGGGGAGGGGGAGGCAGGAAACGCTGCCTACAAGATGGCGGGGAGACTGGGGCAGAGGAAGGTAGGACCTAGACAGAGTAAAGTAGGGGCTGTGTCCTGGGGAGCAGGCTCTGGGCAGGTGCCTGCTCGGGAGAAGGGCTCTCCTGATGCCACCTCTTGTTACTGGCTATGTTGCATGTGGGGATAACTTATGTAGTCACCTTTTGAAGTCCAGAGCTGTGCCATCCACTGTGGCGGCCCACTAGTCACAAAGCTGTGGGTGTTTGAAAAGTGACTGGTCTAAATGGGGGCAGGCTGTATGTATAAACTGCATATTAGATTTTGAAGACTAAGTACAAAGAAAGAATATAATATATCTCATCAATTATTTTTAAAATATTGATTACACATTGAAATGACTATAGTTCTGATTAGGATAAATAAAATGTTGAGCCCTTATATACTATTTACCATATTGAAATTAGTCTCGTATCTTATTTATTTATTTATTTATTTATTTATTTATTCATTTGTTTGTTTATTTAGAGACAGGGTCTCACTCTGTGTCACTGGCTAGCCCAGATCTCACAGAGACCCACTTGTCTGCCTCTGCCTCCTGAATGCTGGGATTAAAGGTGCGTGCTTCCTCACCTGGTTGTCTTCTTCTTCCTCCTCCTCCTCTTCCTCCTCTTCCTTCTTTCTTCTTCTTCCTTCTTCTTTTTGAGATAGGATTTCTCTGTGTAGCCTAGGCTGTCCTGGACTTGCTTTGTAGACCAGGCTGGTCTTGAATTCACAGTGATCTGCCTGCTTCTGCCTCGTAGAGTTCTGGGATTACAGGTGTGTGCCACCATGCCCAGCCTTCATTTTCTTCTTTTTAAAGATTTATTTTTATTTATGTGTATGAGTGTTTACCTGCCTGTATATACAAGTACCACATGAATGCAATGTCTAAGGAGGCCACAAAAGGACATTGGATCCTATGCAATTGGAGTTACAGATGGTTGTGAACCATCATGTGGGTGCTGGAAAATGAACCCAGGTCCTCTGCAAGAGCGGCCCATGCTTTTATCCACTGAGCCATCTCTCTAGCACCTCTTTACTTTGTTTGTTTGTTTGTTTGTTTGTTTTTCAAGTCAGGATTTCTTTGTCTAGCCCTAGCCATATTGGAACTCACTCTATAGATCAGGCTGACCTTGAACTCAGAGATCCCTCTGCCTTCTTTATTAGAATTAAAGGTGTGTTTAATCCACCACTGCCTTGCTCATTACTTTTTAATGCTGTAGCCTAAATTATGTTTCTAGGTGCCAGTTTTTAGTCTAGAGCCTAATAGACAAACGAGGACCAGGCAGGATCTAGAAAAGGAGGCAGGAGCCAAGACACTAAGGAGGATGAAGGAGGAAAAGATGTATCAGGGATATGACCTTTGGGAGCAGTGGCCAGAGTCCATGGCCCACTTTGGCTCAGTAGATGATGTCATCCTGACCTCTGAACTTCCAGCCTCTTCCTTGTAATCTGGGTATATGGAGAACAGTGCTGCTCCACAGAGCTGCCCGTGAGGAGCTTGCGGAGTGTAACTGGCACTCATTGATAGCATCATCCTATCTGGCTATGCACTAGGATTTGGTTCTCAGGGGGCTGATCAGGCACTGGTGGGCTGCAGACTGTGGAGGGATCCATGTTTCAGAAAGACCCTCTAGACTAGGGCAGGGGACCAGAGCAAAGGCTGCACAGAAATTCAGTCAAAGAGTGTCTATGTACATGAGAGAGTGGCCTGCTTCTCAGTCAGGTTAAAAATGAAAGCCATAGGACAAGGTTCTGTATAGCATGTGGCAGGCAAGAGAAGGCCAGGAGCATTACAGACGTTTCTGACTGAGCGATCAGGTAGGGAAAGGCTCAGTGGGACTGTGCCAGCCCTGAACCTTGGGATCAGGTTCTTTTTCATCTCTGTTCTTGGGGCCTAGGTGTTCTTGTTATGAGGATGCGGGGAAAGTGCTTTCTGAACAATGAAAAGGCCAAGAGAACTGCTTTTGAGACACTGGTCCCGGGTTTGCTACTAGTTCGATCTGCCACCTAGAGGATCTCAGGCCCACTATTTCACCTTTCTGGGCTTCAGTCTCCCTGCCTGCAGAATGGGAACAAGGGTAGCACTGATGCATCATGGGTTGTCCTGCAGGTTTGAGGGGTGACGTCTAATCTGTATGCACACAGCAGTGAGTGCTCAGTACTCCAGTCCAGACTCCCCATTGATTTTCACACCCACCACACACAGGCCTTCTCTACCAAGGCCTTCTTTCCCTGAATGAGAGAACCAATAGACCTCCAAAACAGCAAGCACCTGGCTCCTTCCTTCCTCTGCCCTTAAGAAGGAAGATGGAGGCGAGGTGTGGTGTCACATGCCTTTACTCCCAACATTCGGGAGACAGAGGCATCCTGGTCTACAAAGCAAGTCCAGGGCAGCGTAGGCTACACAGAGAAACCCTGGCTTGGAAGAGAAAGAGAGAGAGAGAGAGAGAGAGAGAGAGAGAGAGAGAGAGAAAACTGAATGGAGTCGCTGCATGAAGAACTTTTCTGAGCTGAGAATTTAGAAAATCCTGATTCCTTTCCTTGCCTCACACAGAGACTGATTAGGAGAGGGGCTTAGGGGCTTATAGATCCTTAGTACCTGTCTTCTAGACCTGGCAGCAAGGGGAAAGGCTGGAGGCTTAATAGGACCTAAACTCCTATTTCCAACATGCAGGATTCCAAAATCCCCAGGATGGAAGGGTGAAAACCAAAGTAGAAAGGGGACTTGGGAATCTGGGTGATTTCCCAGACCCTGTCACAGTGACCCAGGAATCCCACCTCAGACTCCATTTCCTCGTGTCCAGCAACTTTTCGGATGGGGCCAACACCTGGCTGATGTTAAGCTTTCAGAGGAACCAGCAGGGCTCAGGAAGGGGATCCCAGGGCAAGAACCAGACAACTCTGGTACTTGGGCCTGTCACTTCCACCTCACGGTGCCTCGATTTCTCCCTTTGTAAAGCAGGGATAATAGAACCTTCCCTCTGGAAAGTGTTGGGATCACTCAACCACACACACACAGCTGGTGAGTCAACCCGCCAGCACCACGGCTGACTGATGGCTGTCCTGTGGTCGCTGGCTCAGTGTCCCCTCCCCTCTCTCTTCCCTTGCTTCTGCTCCACAGTCCCCATTCCCTCCAAAGCTGGCAGCCTCTCCACCCTCTCACTGGCCAAAGACAGCCTGGTTGGCGGTGTCAGCAACCCCAGTGAGATCTTCTGCTCCGTGCCCGGCCGGCTGTCATTGCTCAGCTCAACATCCAAGTACAAGGTGACCGTGGGGGAGGTGCAGCGGCGACTCTCACCTCCCGAGTGCCTCAACGCCTCCCTCCTGGGGGGTGTCCTCCGAAGGTAGGAAAGCCAGCCCACAATCCTACACAGCACCCCAGCCAATATTTTTATTCTCTTCAGACCTTCTCATGGCATCAGAGAAAGGATCAGCCTCACCCCAGGTCCCAACATTATCTCTACCTCAGTTTCTGATAGAGCAGTGAACAGGGGCTCAGGATTGTACATGGTCTGGAGACAGTCCCAGGGACAAAGAAAGAAGTGTGGATACAAAGAAAAAGACTCACCCACACTAAGCTGGGCCAACAGGGTTGGTTTTGGGAAGGGTGGACCTTCCCTTCCCTCTTCCCCACAGCAGCACAGGCCTCACTGGTGTGAGTTTGGGGTGAGCAGCACGGTGGGCCATGTTTTTCTCTCTGCATGCTCTTGCAGCTGGGACGGGGATCTGCTTCAGAGAGAAGGTGTAATGATCTAAGGACTGCATGTGTATGTGTGTTAGGGGATGGCCCTAACACGATGTGAGGTTCCGCGTTAGTTGGGAATGTGTGGCCCATGGTGGGTCCTCTGCATGCCCATCTGCAGCCAGCTGTTTTTTTGTTTCCTTTACTCTTCTCTCATACATGTTTTTCTTTCTTTCTATGCAGCTCGTGGTTTACATGTGTGTACCTCTGTGGGAGGGGCACGTTTGTGGAGTTAGAGGGATATCTTCTTACTCTTGGTCTCTGTACATTCTGTAGGGACCTGTGTTGAATCCCTAGGATTCTGCACACATCTCTGGGACCCTGATAGGTGTGCACATGTGTCTATGTTTTTTGGTGTCTATATCTGTGTCTCTAATGTAATATGTGTCTCCATATTCTTGGAGACACTGAAGGTGGTTTCATCTGTGCATATGTGACTTGGCATATAGTTGTGTCTCCTCGTGTTTGTCATCCCTGTGTTTCTACATGCAGTTTTATGTATGTGCTAAGGTGGGGAAAAGCACCCTCTGATGCTCCCTTGTCCTGCCTACCCTGGGCTGCCCCTGCTATTGAGAGAACAGGGGAGGAATGAAGGACTCCTACAGCGCGGTGCTGTTTCTGACCCAATCTTGACTGTGCTAGAGTGAGGTCAGGAAAAGGCTGGGATTTTTCTCAGAGACACCCCCCCAAACAAGGCTACACCCAGGCCTTAGCAGGGTCAAGGAACAAGGAGCAAGAAATAGAGGTCAAGGAAGGTCTTTTGGGAGTCACTGAGCCTACAGGCGTCTCTTGTCTCCATAGCTGTGTGTATGTCTCTGTATGTTAAGGGCCAAGTCCAAGAATGGGGGCCGGTGTCTTCGGGAACGGCTGGAGAAGATTGGGCTCAACCTGCCAGCTGGCCGTCGGAAGGCAGCCAACGTGACTCTGCTGACCTCGCTGGTGGAAGGTAAGGCCTATGTACTCACGTGACTGTGAGGGGACATGTCCTCTGGTAAGACTTCCTAATGTAGGAGGGTATCACCTAGTCACGTCTGTATCCTGTATCCGAGCATGCACTCTGTGTCGGTATGTAGGAGTATGTGCATGTGATGCATGTGGGCATTCGGCACATCTGAGGATTTAGCCACCCATGGTTCAAAACAGTTGAAAAAGCTGCACCTATGCACACATGCAGACATTTCTGGTCATTATTATCAACAACGCAACTATCCGCAGCAACTATATAGCATTAGGTATTTACCAAGAGACAATTGGTAATCTACAGGGGAATGCATGTAGGTTTATATGCAAAAAGCATGCCATTTTGTGTAAGGGATTTCATACCACATATTTTGGTATTTGTGGGAAATTCTGAAACTAATCCTTTTTGTTTATGTGTCTGTACATACATGTGCACATGAGCTACTTGAGGTGGGGGAGGGAGACTGGCCAGTATTTCGACATGGTAAGTAGGTGGTGGTAGGGTGCATCCCTCTTCCCTGGAGGTTGGTGACTCTGGACTTTGGCTCTGGGACATACTTTGGTCCCAGTTCCATCTTTGAGCTGAGGGTGATGGAAGTGAAGCTGGAACTGAGAAGAGAAACCAGAGAGGGCATCTCCAGAGGCAGGGTGCGCTTTGACCGGGGAATAAGGAGTTCAAAGCTGGGCTCTGGTCTCAGAAGTACCCCTAGAAACATCTCCTCTTTCCCCAGGAGAAGCTGTGCACCTGGCTCGGGACTTTGGTTATGTTTGTGAGACCGAGTTTCCAGCTAAGGCAGCTGCTGAGTACCTCTGCCGACAGCATGCTGACCCTGGGGAACTGCATAGCCGCAAGAGCATGCTGCTGGCTGCCAAGTGAGTAAGGGCACTGTGCATAGCAAACACGGACGCAGTGCAGATATACACATCAGACCTGGGTACATCAGACACTACTTTTGACCACATAGATGTTCACACAGCACACGTGGCACCATACATAGCAGCTAGATTCTTTGTGCACATGGGAACAGTTGTACATGGCATGCGGGCACATATGGGTAGATTCTTTAGGTATCATGTTCATCTCATCTAGACTTTCATGGATACTCCCACAAGCCCCCAAGGGCGTACACGAACACCATGTGAACATATCTATTATATACACACATTGAGAGTGTCATATATAGGCTCACAACATGTGGGTGCTACAGTCACACAAGTCCATGGTGTGACCAGCCCAGGCCCTCGCGTGAGTCCAAGGCTCCCAACAAGGGTTACTCTGCTTCTCTGACCTTTCTCCTCCAGATCTCAGGCCACCCCTCTCTGCAGGTCCCATTCACCTCCCTCACCACCAACCGCAGGCTGCCGCATCAGGTCTTCTCATCTTACCTGAGCCTTCACGGGAACCCTCTGTTCTCTGTTAAACCTACCAGTTCCTAATGGCTCCCACTGCTATTGCATTATCATTAAACCAGGCTCTTCAAGATTGCCTCAGAGCCTGTTTAGCAAACCGGCATCTCACTAAAGTGTACCATTAGTCCATTTGGGCAGCTAGAATAAAATACCCGAAGCGGATCCTGGTTCTTGAGACTGTTACAGATCAAGGCAGCTTCTGTGTCTGGTGAGGGCCTGCTTTCTAACATACAGACAGCATTTGGCTGCTGCTGTGTTCTCCACATGGTAAAAGGAGCAGGGAGTCTCTCTGGCCTTCTTTATAAAGGTACTAACAGCATGGGTAACAGTGGTGCTCAACAGATCAGATATCCTGAATATCAAATATTTATGTCACAATCCGTAACAGTAGCAGAATTACAGTTATAAAGTAGCATGGAATAATTGGGGGGGGGGTATCACAACACGAGGAACTATGTATTAAAGGGTAGCAGCATTAGGAAGGTTGAGAACTACTGATCTACAGGGTTCTTCCCCATGATAGTCACCTCCCAAAGACCCTATCTTCATATCTCAGAAAAGATTTTAGTATCTAAATTTTGGAAGGCTACAAACATTCATTTGGAAGGTAACATTGAGAGGAAAACAACAACAGAGAGGAAGGAAAGGAAAGGAAAGGAAAGGAAAGGAAAGGAAAGGAAAGGAAAGGAAA
>NW_026591598.1:5707604-5718346 GCF_907164565.1 Psammomys obesus | reverse complement strand
AAGGAAAGGAAAGGAAAGGAAAGGAAAGGAAAGGAAAGGAAAGGAAAAAGGAAAGGAAAAAGGAAAGGAAAGGAATCAAGAACTCTGAGGACCATCATCTGTAGGCTAAAGTCCAAATGCCTTTGAGGATCTCATAGTCTAGACCACTAAAACTGCCGGTCCAGCTGACCTTTGTGGTTTTGGCATTCAGATCACAACTCCACCCTCCCTGAGGGGTTTTCTTCCTTTAGGCAGCAAATGAACCAGACTCACGGGACTATTCAATACAGTCCTGGAAGGCCTCTTCCTGTGGTTAGAGGAGCCTGTCCAAATGGAGCCCACTTCATTCATGAATATGAATCAGCTCTTGCATCAAGTGCTTTTCTCTAAGACACATGACCAGACACAAAGATGAGTGATGATGATTCCTCTTACCTGAGTCACATATGAGTCACAAAGGAATGGAAGCAGCCATAGGCTGGATCTGTCTCATCTCCGTCACTCTGGCAAGTCACCTAATCTGTTGGAAACCATAGGATGAGGATAACGGTATAGATTTATTGGATGATGCACGATGATATATACTGTGCACACGATAGTGATCTAGGCATCAATATTTGCTGCTATTTTAATTATCCAAGGCAGATTCTGGGCTGTTCTCACACTTTCACAGAAAAGGTTCTGTGAAGCAATGTGTTTGGGATGGAAGAAGGGATCACAGAAAGTTTAAGGTAATAGGCAGCTGAGCTGTACTCATTTAAGGGAGAGAAATCAGGGCATTAGCACATGCTATTTCCAGGTGTGTAGCACTAAACTCCTAACTTCTGGGCGAGTCAATTTCCATTTTTGCAAAATGGTATGATTGTTACTTGTAGGCTATTGGGAAGGTCAAACTATATAGATAATGCAAAGAATCCAGTAAATTGCTGGGTGAGTGTCCCACGCCTTTAATCCCAGCATTTGGAAGATAGAGGCATATTGTGTCTCAGGCCAGCCTGTCTACAGAGTTCTTGGATAGCCAGGGCTACATAGAGAGACCCAGTCTGAAAAAGTCAGCAAGTAGGTCCTCCTCTGGCATTAGAACCTTGTTCTTTAACCTTTAACTCTTCTTCCTCACCAGGCAGATCTGCAAGGAGTTTGTGGATTTGATGGCTCAGGACCGCTCCCCACTAGGCAACAGCCGCCCAGCACTCATCCTGGAGCCCGGGGTGCAGAGCTGTCTGACACACTTCAGTCTCATTACTCATGGCTTCGGTGGGCCTGCCATCTGTGCCGCCCTTACTGCCTTCCAGAACTACCTGCTAGAGTCACTCAAAGGACTGGACAAGATGTTTATAAGCAATGCTGGCAGTGGGCATGGAGAAACCAAGGCTTCAGAGAAGGATGCCAAGCATCGGAAGTAACTGTCTCTTGTTCCCTAGCTAAGTGACTCCCAGTGCCTGAGAGGGGCCTTGGCTCCTGGGGGTGGCCTTGAAAAGACTAAAAGGTGGGATTCCATTCAGGCCAGAGAGAACGTTTATCCAGTAAGCCTAGAGTGGGACCTGGTTGGGTAAAGCAAGGAGGGCGTTCTGTGGTTTCTGTTAAGAGCTCAGGCAGGAAACTGTCATGGATGTCTGGCTCATGGGGCACAGCCCTTCCCACTGAGATGTCTGGGCAATGGTGAGTGCCCCAAGGGGATGCTATTAACAACTCAGAGGTGTTACTGAGGAGTTAGTGACCTTGACTCCAGGTCTCCTACCCCCAGAACATGGTGCTAGGAGGTCCCAATGGGCTCTTTGGATCCTTGTGACTCATGGAGAAGAGTGGGCAGGAAAGGACCCTGAGGAACAAGATGGTACAGCACAAACCATAGAACTTGAACCCAGTCCTGTTGCTGTCTTATTTATTTATGTACAATGTAATTAAATTTGAGAAATAAAAAATGTCCAGCACAAGTTATTTATCCTGAGTTGGGAATCCATTTTACTGGCTTCTCTGCTTATGTATCAAAATGTCCACCTGAGCAGTGATGGAGGGTGTTTTTGTTCACAAAGGGCTCTAAGCTGAGAAGGGAAGAAAGGTATGTTAGGCAGCAGGCTCTTCTCAGCGTGGGTACTGATGTCAGGAGTCTACATGCAGCGTCACATCGTTATGGTATTTGTGTGTGCGTCGAGCGAATGAATACTGTATGCCTATTATTTATTGTGACTTGCTGGGCTGTCTAGTCAGTCATGCAGGGTGTTACCATGGCTGTAGGTAGACAGTGCCGATGTGAATACAGATGGCTGTTTATGTCTGTGTGTGCCTCAAGTGGGCAAAGCTTAAGTCAGCTCTCATCTTCCTGATTGTCTTTCCCTCTGCTTATGATAGACCATACCTTAAGTACACATATTCTAGGATTCACCTTACAAAACACAAATCCTTTCTTTTGCAGGTGAACTTTTTTTTGTTGTTAGTTAGGTTTTTGGTGTTTTGTTGTTTGTTTATTTTTGTTGTTGTTGTTGTTTTTAAGTCAGGGTTTCTCAGCGTAGCTCTGATTGTCCTGGAACTTACTGTGTAGATCAGGCTGGCCTTAAACTCAGAGACCCACCTGCCTCAGCCTCCCGAGTGCTGGGATTAATGGTGTGCCCCATCACCGTCCTCCAGTTAAACCTGAAAGACTGTTACATCCCTTCCTTTATTCCCTCACTCCCAACTCTTAACTCACTAATGTCCCTGCCAGTTCATTTAAATCTGTTCGCCATCAGTGATCACATCGAAGCTAAAGCAGCTTTTTTCGATTTGATGTGACTAAACAAAAAGTTGCTCTTACAAACTTGTTTTTTAAAACAGGTTTTCACATAATCCAGGATGGCTTGGATAATGGTGAGGATGAGTACTGGAATCTCAGGTGTGCCACACCTGCTCTCTTGGTCCTTCTGAAATCCCGTGTGGTTCCCAGCTTTTCCTGGCCTCATCTGCCAGTTCCCATTGTCTTCTTTGCCGGATACTTTTCCACTTGACCTCTAAATCTTGGTCCTTGGGGCCAATGTCTCCCTGGATGGTTTTACTCTGTCCGGGACTTTCTACACCACATGTATGTTGCTGACCTCTACCTTCAGCCCAGATGTCTCTGAACTGTGGGATGTGGCGCTGCTCCCACTCCCCCTGCGGCTGCTACGGCAGCCTCCCAACCAGTCTGTATTCACTGGTGTACCGCTCTCCTAAGGCTGTGGTATGCAATGAGCTGAACATAGCCTGGCTTCTCCAACCTCATCAACAATTCTCTTCATCACTTACTTTATAGCAGCCATACTAATGTCTTTCTGTTCCTCAGACGTCATGTGTCAGGGCCACTGCTCACATTGTTCCCTTTGCCTGGAACATTCTTCCCCCAGTATTTGCACATGTACTGTTAGACAAAGATGTTGGGGTCTTTAACAGTCCAAGGATGTGCCTTATTTTCTCAAGAGATTTTTTTGAGACAGCGTCTCTGAATCCCAAGACGAGCTCCACCTCACTATGTAGCTGAGGATAGCTGGCTCTCTTGACTATACACTCCAAAACTGGGAACAACACCATACCTGGTTTATGCAGTACCAGAGACAAACCCAGGGCCTTCTCTATGCTAGACAAGCACTGCACCAATTGAGTTCTCAAACTGTCTTAAGCCATAATCCATCCATGCAAAAGAATGAGAGAATGAAGGCGTATACTCTCCGTTAACCAAAATCTCTGCTCCGGCAAGACATTAGAATATTAAAATTATCAGACTGCTAGAAATGGTGGCACACACATTTAATCCCAACACTCAAGAGAAAGCGGCAGGGGGATCTTTGTGAGTTCAAGGCCAGCCTGGTTTACATAGTGAGTTCCAGGACAGCCAGGCAGGTCTATACACTGAGATTCTGTTCAAAAACAAGAAAACTCAAGGAAAGCTCATTAAGTGAAGGCGTGTAAGCTTGACTACCCAAGCTTGCTTCCCAGAACCCACATAAAAGTGGAAGAACAAACGTCACAAAGTTGTCTGACCAAGACAAATATATATAAACACAATTTTTAAAATAAAAAAACTCTACCTCCTTTAGAAAAATAGAGAACTAAAAAAACAAAACAAAACAAACCCAAAAAACTCAAATTATGACTAGCCTTTATTTTTGTGTGTGATGCGGCAGATCAAACTCAGAGTCTGACACTTGTTAAGCAGGTACTCGACTATTGAGCCACCGCATGTATATTTGTATCCTCACTTATTTTTGTATTATGTGCATTGGTGTTTTAACTTCTGTCTGTGTGAGGGTATCAGGTCCCCGGAACTGGAGCTACAGACAGTTGTGAACCACCAAGTGGATGCTGAGAATTGAACCTGGGTCTTCTGAAAGAGCAGTCAGTGGTCTTAACTGCTGAGCCATTTCTCCAGCCCCTACCTCTGTCTTTAAAAAACAAGAGCACTGTCTGCTCTTCCATAGGTTCTGAGTTCAATTCCCAGCAACCATAGGGTGGCTAACAACAATCTATATTAGAATCTGATGCCTTCTGACATGCAGGTATACATGCAGATAGAGTATTTATACATAAAATACATACATAAAATCTTTCTTAAAAATGGATATCAAGGCTTAAAAAAAAAATAGGAAAGAAAACTGGACCTCAGCTGGAGGGATGGCTTAGCAGTGAAGAATACTTGCACTCTTCCAGAGGACCTGGGTTTTGATTGCCAGGACCCACATGACAGCTCAAAACCATCTGTAAACTCCAGTCACAGGGGATCTCATGTCTTTTTCTGGCACCAGGCTCAAACATGGTGCATACATGCAGGCATACAGCCATACACTAAAGACAAATAAAATAAAAAGTACACAGGTAAACAAGCAAGTAAGCAAGCAGGGCCTACAGGCAAAACCCCATAATCCTATTGAGTAGTGAGGCTGAGGCAAGAAGATCACAAGTTCAAGACCAGCCTGAATTACATAGCTAGTTCAAAGCCAGGACAGGCAAATTAGTGAGACTTTGTCACAAAACAAAAAGTAAAAAGAGGGTTGAGGATGGAGTTCGGTGGCTGAGCTCTAGGCTACCATTGCGAGGCTCTGGGTTCCATCTCTGATATGCTCTTTGTCAACACACAAGGTACAAAGGCCAGGCATAGTGTGAAGCAGGCCTATATCCAGTTCTTGGAAAGTGGAGAAAGAATGATAAAGGGTTGAAGGCCATCCTTAGCTACACAGAGTTCAAGACCAGCCTGGGCTACATGAAATTCCATCTCAAACAAAGAAACGTTAAGAAATTAGTAGTTGAGATGTCCTCTGAGAAAGTGATTAGATTATAACAGGAGGAATACTTTCTGTTTTTGCACTGCTGACATTTACTAAGTACATTAATTAGTCAACTGAAAAAGATTTAAGGGATGGGGACACAATTCAGTTGGTGAAATGCTTGCCCCATAAGCACAGTACTTGAGTTTGATCCCCGGAACACAAGGGCATGTTGGTGCAAGGCAGACTGGCCTCCACACTGCACACACGTTATGTATTTCAAAACAAAACAAAAGGGTTTTTTTTGTTTGTTTGTTTTTTAAAGACAGGGTCTCTCTACATAGCCCTGGTTGTCCTGGAACTCACTATGTAGACCAGGCTGGTCTCAAACTCATAGAGATCCACCTGCCTCTGACTTCTAAATGCTGGGATTAATGGTGTGCACCACCATGTCTGGCTAACAAAAAAAGATTTAAGTTTAAAGGCAAAAAGATTCACTGCTTTAGAGAGAACAAGACATTAACAAGAAAGAGACTGAATGAGCTAAATGAAAGAAGCTGGAGAGAATGCATGGCTGTGAGCTGGAAAAGCCACTTACGTCACTAACAGAGGGAGAGACAAGAACATCTCCTGGCAAGAGGATAACTCTCCTTCCAGTGCCTTTCTAAGGTAATGTTAGGTAAACTGAGACCAAAACCAAAACCAGAAAGCTCAATTTAGCTATATTCAGCTTTATTTTTTGAATTAACCATCTATCAAGAGTGCACATCAAAAAATGTAGAAAAACGAAAGGAGCCCATCAAAAAAAGTTCCCTAGTAAGTGGCAGGGAAGGATGTGATGTTAGGGTGTCTGCTTAGCAGAGAAGGTGATGTTCTCCAGAGTATGGATACCATTTTTGTCAATGACCCGAACGCTGAAGGTAGGCAGATTCAAGATGAAGCGCTTCTGGAGCTGCAGAGACATAAAGGAAATCAGTGAGCAAATGTTTACGGAATACTAACAATGTGGCAGGTTCTGTTTTAAGCTAAAAGGGTCAGGTGTAAACCTCTCCTTTTGTGAAACTGAACTGATAATCTAGTAGGAGCAGCTGGTACTATGTCACTGAAGAATGTCTAGACAGTGGCTGGAGACAGACTAGAAGGTAATGACCATGACCTGGGAATTCAGCTATGAGCCTGCCTCTGGTCAGTCAGTTGGTACACTAGCCAATCCAATGTGTATCACCACAGTCTGCTACCAATCAGTCTACGAGAACACTCTTGCCTCTAAGTCTTCAGGGAATAAGCTGCCAAGGAACCTACCTAAGAACAAACTCTGCACCCACATAGGACATCTTAGGTCTCAACAGTTTATGCTAGTCATTTAGGAGGTCAAGTTAAGAAGTGCTGTGTGCAGCTGTAGGATGGTGGGAATGATGTACACAAAACATTCCTGGAATGAGCCTTGATCCTGTCTCGTCCAGTTCAGGTTAAGGCGGTTCTGGAGGAATAGTCTACACATGTGTAAACAGGTTGTACCGCTAAGCTGACTGCTGACAAGCACAGCTCGGAAATCTTCACTTCTGTGGCTGCCCTTACTGAACACTTCCCTAAGAGACTCCAGAGAAGACATAGGCTCTCCACCTAGTCCCTTGGGAGTCTATCTGAAAATGACCTTCTCTTCAAGCTTCTGACCTCCCTCCCTCCATGTTGCTCATATCGTTTGCAACTGAGGACTGGGCAATAACAGCCCATTCCATTTCCAAAGTTCTTTCTGGCTGATGGCTTATGTTTAGAACCAAGGTCAAAGTTCAAGAAAAGGCTACAATAAGCAAACAATGGCTTCCTTTAAAATTTTTTTTTAAAGACAAGGTCTCATTTTGAAGCCTTGGTTGATCTGATACTTGCTTTGTACACCACTGGCCACCGACTCACAAAATTCACCTACCCACCTCTGCTTTTCAAATGCTAGCATTAAAGGCATGGATCCATGCCTGGCTCTAATTTTTTTAAGATCCAAGAGCAATAAAATCTCACAAGCACCTGATAGATATTACGGTGTCTTCTTCCTGTCTACCCCTTACAGTATTTGTGGATAATACTGTCTCTCAGCTGAATGGCTGAGGAACACACAAACTGATTCTTGGTAAATCCTGTGGAAAGAAGATTTAAAAAAAGGAAGAGGGAATAGGGCACTATGATCTACAAATGACAGGGTTATACAAGAGACAAACTGAGACCAACAGTGCTGCCAATGCTCTCACCTGCTGTTGCCCTCTGCTCCCACTAGACAATTAATTAATTTCCATTCTTAGGCCACAAGAAAATAAAAGAATGAAAAGTCTAATAAGGCTACTTTTTGCCAATTCAACCTATATCCTTACGCTCTTACTACAATGAGTAGAGTTTAGGGTCTTGGCCTCTCCACATCTCCACTGACCCAAAACTTCCCAGGTGCTTCCCATGGTCATCCAAATGCACCACTACAGGGAATAGCCTTTATAGGTGGCACAACAGAGAGTATAAAGTCTAGGGTGTAGGGTCTTACAGTAGGGGCCTGGCTATTACCTGTATTACAATCACTTGGTTGCCAGTTAAAAACAAGACTCAGTCCTGTCTACCTACAACAGATTCAGAATTGGGCGTTGGGGCCTACCAGGGATAAGAAAAGTTCCCCCAAGATGATTCATAAACACAGTGACTTTTGAGGATCACGAGACTGGGTGAACCAGAAAGGAAATGTAATTAATTTAATTGAGTTGTAATTAAACTGTAAAACTGACACTGATGAGGTGATCCATGAGAGAAAAAAATAAGCCTATTTCCCACAATCAACCTCCACCATTGGTGGTAACTTCGCATCTGGTCAGTGGGCATTTATTACACCTTCTGGCAAGGAGCAGAAAACAGCAACCAAGAACAGGAATGGTATTTCAAACTAAGACGAAACATTCCTTCAGGATCCCCTGGGAGCTACTTACCTCCTCCAGACATTTCTTAAGAAGCTCCACTGCCCTCTCACGTGAGATAGCTGAAAGAGAACACAGAGGCCAAGCACTGAAGGCTGTCAAGCGTGCAGCTCTTAACAGCTTGTGATTAAGTCTCAAACTTCCTCAGGTCTGAGAGGCACACAATTGGAAAAGGCAAAACATGCTCAGACTTCGAGCCTGCAACAAACTTACTCCATATGCAGAAAAGGGTGCCCCAGACCCAGTGCTCCCATAGCCGCAAGCCATTACAAATTGATTTGCTACAGAGAAGGCTAAGCATGACGGAATTCTGTCTCCCTGACCTGGACCCGCCTCTGAAGAAGTCCAGCAGCCTGCCTCTTTTTCATAGCTCGCTCTCACCAGCCCCCTTTAGTCCAGGGCTTAAATCAATTCCATCTGCCCTTGCCAGCTGCAAATCAGGGAAAGGGAGGACAAGGCCAGAGTTTCATCCTCACTCTCCCAGCTGGGTCTTAGTTTAACAATGGGAAGACAATTAAGAGGATGGGATGGAGACTCTTCTAAACAGGATCCAAAGGGATTGTTGGTAGGCATGGCAAACTGGGATGACATATTATGCATTAGGCTTCAAGGGTGGCTGGTGGTTACTTTGGTTGGGGAATCAGCTGTATTACTGACAGATGCCAAATCAAGAGACAGTCACCAGGAGGCCAGGCTAATTCTTTTCAGGATTCGGCCTGAAGCTCTAGCATGGCTAAGGTTGAATGAGAGGGCAGCACTGAAAAGAGAATGCCGATTGTTATGATGCTGACAGGAAAGATTGGGGTGTAAGGAGAAAAGTGGTTAACTGTGCTGCAACGATAGCCTTGAAAGCTAGGAATCTCAAGTTCTTTCCACAGTGGCTACAGCTGAACCTGAGTTTGAGGCCGGAAGACAGAAATTAGTACAAAAGCACTGTTCATCTCAAGTTTCGTCAAGCTGACAGTTTAGGTACAAGTAAAGAAAAGTAAAGGGAGCAGTCTTCAAAAGCTCTGATGTCTAAAGAAGTCCTCACAAGTTCAAAACATATCCATAAACTGCCTGATTTGGCCCCTCACTCTCTATAGCTGTTAATAATCACCTAGGTAGAGGAAAAGGAATATAAGTGAAGTTACAGAACTGAAATAAAAAATGTTTCATTCATGATGACATTTACTCCAGAATCCTTTAAAACAAAAGTAAAACCCAGCTCCAGAGATAGCAGTATCTTATTTTGGTTGGCAGGAAGGCTTTTATCATTAAGGTTTTTGAAGGCTGTAATTATCCACAAAAGAGAGAACAGCTTCCAGAGAAGAGCTACCCTCTGTCTAGAATGCAGCCAGCCAACTCCAAAGTTTGATAAGAGTGAGAAGCAGCTAAGGGCTGGGCTCTGCTACTGGTCTCTTCCTAGAGTGCTAGGACTTACTTGGTGTGTAGTATCGGTCAAGGATACTGAGAGTCAGGAAGGCACCATAGCCATGAGCTGCAAAAGGAGCCTTGGCCAAGGCTGCTAGGTAGTCCATGTAGTACAGTGCTGGCCCTTCGTGCTCATCATAGCCAGCCAGGAGGAGGTTCACGTGGTATGGGGTCTGCCAAGGGAAGACATTTGCTGATTAGGGCATGAACAAAAGTATTCCGGCTCTTGACAAATAAGAAGATATTAGCAGCAACTGGCTAACCACAGTGGAAATAAACATGCAAACCTGGAGGACTTTGAGAATGGTCAGAGCTAAAGGAAAAGATCTTTGTTTCTATTTAGAGCCTAAGGAGAAGAGCCTGATATGGGTAATGGAGATGGCTCAACAGGCAAGGGGACTTACAGCCAAGCCTAATGATGCCATCCCTAGAACCTGACTCCCATAAGTTCAGCACGCACGCGCACACACACACACACACACACACCCATATAGAACCACACACAGGTTTTTAAGAGACCGATATAAAAGCACTTTTTTTTTTTGTATGAAAGATACTTATTTTGGGGGAAGGGAATCAGAAGAGAGGGCCTGAGTGAGCCATGAGGGCAGAGAGAGACAGAGGGACAGAGAGGAGGGGAGAGGGCATCCCAACAGAAAACAAAAGCCAGAGAGCAAGAGAAGACAGAAAGAGCATAAAAGTACTTCTAAGGCTCAGATGGCTCTTGGGTCATTCTTTACTTTACTTGGTTTCAGTCACTGAAACCAAGGGCCTGGAATAATGGTACACACCTTTAATTTCAGAACTTGGAAGACAAAGGCAGGCAGATCTCTCCAAGTTCCAGGTCAGCCCGGGCTACATAGTGAGACCCTGTTTTAAACAACAACAACAAAAAGAGACCAATAAACACAATTATGTGTCAGGCCAGAAACTGCTTCCAATCATGTCATTCAAAATAAGCAAGCTTGGTTGGGCGTGGTGGTGCACGCCTGTAATCCCAGCATTTTGGGAGGCAGAGGCAAGAGGATCTCCGTGAGTTTGAGGCCAGCCTGGTCTACAAAGTGAGTCCAAGACAGCCAAGGCTACACAGTGAAACCCTGTCCTGAAAAAAAGTGAAAAAGAAGAAGAAGAAGAAGAAGAAGAAGAAGAAGAAGAAGAAGAAGAAGAAGAAGAAGAAGAAGAAGAAGAAGAA